>NC_041388.1:62208362-62244909 GCF_002162155.2 Triticum dicoccoides
AACGGGGGTCCTGTTGATCGGGAGGGGTGTGGCGTACCGCAAAACGGAGGAAACGGACCTCCTATGGTCGAAACGGGGGTCCTGTTCATCGGGAAGGGTGTGGCGTACCGCAAAACGGACGAAACGGACCTCCTACGTTCTAAACGGGGGTCCTGTTCATCGGGAGGGGTGTGGCGTACCGCAAAACGGGACTCCATAGGATACTGTTCATCTCCACCGTCGACCTCCTCCAGCCTCCACGGGCTACCGTCGACTTCCTCCAGCCTCCACGGGCTCCTGTTCATCCAGCCTCCACCGCGCGCTACTCCACCGGCTACTATTCAACCACCCCTCCACTGGCACCCCTCCACCGTCTACTATTCATCCAGCCCTCCACACCACGGGGTCCTGTTCAACCACCCCTCCACGGGCACCCCTCCACCGTCTACTGTTCATCCAGCCCTCCACCACACCACGGGGTCCTGTTCGTCCAGAGGCAACGCCACTGCTCACTGTTCATCCAAACCCCCCCGCAATGCTCATTGTTCATCCCAGAGGCAGCATCCATCAGCTTCAGTTAGCAGCAGTAGCGAAGGAATCGCTCGATCGGGTTCAGTTAACAGCCATCGATCGATCGCTCGGGTTCAGTAATGCGTAGCCTGCAGTGCAATCGCTCGGGTTCAGTTAGAGCCCAACGCCTCGCTCGGGTTCAGTTAGAGCCAATGCCTCCCACACACGTGCGTACGTGTACGAGAGAAACGCGCATCGCTCGGCCCTCGACCTCCCACCGTTACCGGGAACTCCCCGAAATTTTCCTCCCCCTCGCTTCTACCACGGTTTTTTCCGTCATGGACGGCCCAAAGAATGTCATGCAGCTGCGTCTCCGGCCCGCCCAGGACAAAAAGCCCATTTTCTGTCATGATTTTTTGTCATAGAAGTAGGAGCCCACCACATCTATGATGATACCAGGTTTTGTCACAATTATCGTCATAGAAATGTCATATGTATGACATAAACTTTTTTCGTTCGGCCCAAAATGTCAGGGATGTGTCTTTTTTTGTAGTGATTATTTCCTCTTTCGACCAAGTCCTAGATTCAGGTAACAAATCTTCCCCCACCCCACCCCCTTTCTTCCTTGTTTGAACCAAGTAGTACTAGGTTCGAGTGCATGAACTAGTTTTACCTCTTATCAGTAAAAATTTAGGTGGCTTTCGAACAGCCGATCGATCCTATCTACGAGGGGGCCTGGGAAATAGTAAAAGATACAAATGCAGCGACGTCAGGAGCTCGGGAAGTAGAGCAAGGCCGGTTTCGAAGGAAGTTATACCTGAGGGACGCCGGGATGTCGCTAGGTGGGCGCGGGAGGCCGGATCTGCCCACACTACAGTAGCGAGGAAGAAGGGGTCGGAGGCTCTCCCTAGCCAGCGGTGCTTGGGAGAGAACGGCAAGGCACGCTGATCGGGATGCACCGGCAGTGGGTAAGAGCCGTCACCGAGGACAACTGCGTGAACATTGCACCTTCTCACCTTCCTCGGCGGAGAGGATACGGCTGGATCTGTGACCAGCAATGAGCAGAGAGAGAGTGTGGCCACTTCTGTCGTGTTTAGATCTGGAGAGGACGAGACAGTGTGAAGAGAGCAACACTAGCAAGCAAGCACGGAGCCTCCTTCCTATATAGTGGAGTACTACTAGTTTTCTTTTGTCTACCGGAGCCGGCTTGACCTCGTCAATGACTGTCTTCATGCACGTGCCCTGGACGAGCAGTTGTCCTCATTTTGATCTGAAGCACCGGATTATAACATGCAAGAAACCATAACTTCACTGCCCAAAGGAGACAACATGAATCCCGACGGACAAACTAGACGAGGATCAAAGCTCAAATTAAAGATAAACTCGTAGAAAAGGGGTCCATCGATAGACCCTAATTAACATAGCCGGCTTGACATAGATGGCAGCCGAGTAGTCTTCGTGCATGTGGCCCCCATGACTAGCGCCTTGGAGGAACACAACTGTCATTTTTTAACCCTAGCAGTGATCCGAAGCACATGACACCTAATTATGCGAGATGACAAGAAACCTTTTTTTCGATTTCTCACCAGAACTACAGCCCTGTACAATACAACATGCACGATATGTAGACGATAGCCAATCCAGGCATGTCTGCTTGAGTCTGGTCACATGCATGGACGAACTGATCTTTCGTGTCATGCAGGGATCGTCCAGGAACCAATATCTGTACAACACTTCTCTAGTACTATCGCTCGTCTCTTTCTTCTATTAACTCACCCGACTTGCGGGGCCGGGGAGTGTGCCTATGGTCGGTTCTCAATTGTGGTCCCACATGTGTGTGCAAACGCAATATGAAGTGTGTTCCATTCGGAGAGCGACGTGCCAGACCGACCGACCATCTGGGGTGCGATGCGAACAAGACGGGTGTGCCATATACTATACTCCGTAAATGTGTACCACCATTTTCTTGAGGCTTTGCTCCATGGCGCAATCCATGGATACAAAATTAGTATACTGTACTATTTAAAAGTCGAGGGCGGGGCTTTTCCCACATGGTAGGCGGGGCAGTTCCGCCTAGTCAGTTCGACAGAGATGCGAGAAGATGAGGGAGTAGGCTGCTGCAAACGTAGGGCTGTGTGATTTGATAGTGAGTTACCGGTGGACAGGTGGGGCCCGGTGATTTGACTTGACATTATCATTTTAACTGCGGCGCTATGACCAATGGGAGTCTCCTGATTCCTGACCACCTCCATACAGGTGCCTCTCCCGATGCTCCACCATGTAGAGGTTGGCTCTTGCTTGAGAGCCCACTCCTCCACTCCTTGCCTCTTTCCCCCACATATGCAAAAATGCCATGTAAAGCGGGCTTATAGCCCACTATTGTACTTGATCCTACAAGTGCTAAGCCTGCCACATAGGCATAAAGTCTGATGTGGCAAGTTAATTAAGAAGAGAGAGACTAGTTTGGTGACCCCAGAAAGAAACGATGCTAAGCGCGTGTACCTAAATTAAGCAAACTTAGAAACAAAAAACTAAGCACCTATGCATTGGGTACTTGAGTTGCTAAGCCATTTAATGCCCATAGCACATCATCTAAGCACCATTTCATTGGAAGAGGTCACTCCTTGGCAAATGCAATAAATACTACGAAGAAAGAGATAGAGAGAAGTAAACAAAAAATACTCTTATAGCCAACCTTATAGCTAACCTTGTTGTAGTATGAGTGACTAAGTGATGACTATGTATGACATGCCAACATCAGATAGCCTAACGCATCGTGTTAAATCTCCAAGGGCGCGACCGTGCGAGCGAGGCGACGGTCGTGGTAGGCGCGACCATGATACGGGCTACTGGCAGCCCTTGGATCTGAGATCGAACGGTCGCATGCTAAGTTGCTGAAAATTTGCAGAATAACCATCCAGGATAGGATATTCACCCATTGGTCTAGAATCACGCCATGCAACCATTCGATCTCAGATCTAAGAGCTCTCGGAAGCTTCGTATCACCTGTAATTTTCTTGACGCTTGACATGACATCAAAAGCCATTTAATTGGGCGTAAAGTAGACATGACATCTAATTGGGCCCCCATAGTACTGTGCATGAATCCATTTATCCACCAGGCAAGCCACTACCTTGCCGTTCGCACGCCCCACTCAGCATTTTTACAAAAACCGCTGGCAGTTCTCGCTCGTACTCGTCCTCGGACGTCCTATAACATTACGACAGTTCGCTCCTAGTCATCCCGTCCTTTCACATTACGGCAGTTCCACTAATCCTAAACCTCCTCCCAAATGCATGTGATACGTCTCCATCGTATCTACTTTTCCAAACACTTTTGCCCTTGTTTTGGACACTAACTTGCATGATTTGAATGGAAGTAACCCCGACTGACACTGTTTTCAGCAGAATTGCCATGGTGTTATTTTTGTGCAGAAATAAAAGTTCTCGGAATGACCTCAAAATCAACGCAGAATTATTTTGCAATATATAAAAAATACTAGAAGAAGAATCCACGTTAGGGGGGCCTCCACCTGTTCACGAGGGTGGGGGCGCGCCCTACCCCCCTGGGTGCGCCCCCTGCATCGTGGGCCCCGGACGCTCCACCGACCTCAACCTTGCCTCCATATATTCACTTTTGGGGAGAAAAAACTAGAGAGAAGGATTCATCGCGTTTTACGATACGAAGCCGCCGCCAAGCCCTAAACTCTCTCGGGAGGGCTGATCTGGAGTCCGTTCGGGGCTATGGAGGGGGGAATCTGTCGCCATCGTCATCATCAACCTTCCTCCATCACCAATTTCATGATGCTCACCGCCGTGTGTGAGTAATTCCATTGTAGGCTTGCTAGACGGTGATGGGTTGGATGAGATTTATCATGTAATCAAGTTAGTTTTGTTAGGGTTTGATCCCTAGTATCCACTATGTTCTGATATTGAAGTTGCTATGACTTTGCTATGCTTAATGCTTATCAGTAGGGCCCGAGTGCCATGATTTTGGATGTGAACCTATTATGTTTTCATGAATATATGTGAGTTCTTGATCCTATCTTGCAAGTCTATAGTCACCTACTATGTGTTATGATCCGGCAACCCCGAAGTGACAATAATCGGGACCACTCCCGGTGATGACCGTAGTTTGAGGAGTTCATGTATTCACTATGTGTTAATGCTTTGGTCTGGTACTCTATTAAAACGAGGCCTTAATATCCCTTAGTTTCCAATAGGACCCCGCTGCCACGGGAGGGTAGGACAAAAGATGTCATGCAAGTTCTTTTCCATAAGCACGTACGACTATATTCGGAATACATGCCTACATTACATTGATGAACTGGAGCTAGTTCTGTGTCACCCTAGGTTATGACTGTTACATGATCGATCGCATCCGGCATAATTCTCCATCACCGATCCATTGCCTACGAGCTTTTCCTATATTGTTCTTTGCTTATTTACTTTCCAACTACTTCTGTTACAATCACTACAAAACCCAAAAATATTACTTTTGCTATCGTTACTTTTGCTATCGTTACCACTACTATGATATTAGTTTGCTACTAAATACCTTGCTACAGATATTAAGTTCCCAGGTGTGGTTGAATTGACAACTCAGCTGCTAATACTTGAGAATATTCTTTGGCTCCCCTTGTGTCGGATCAACAAATTTGGGTTGAATACTCTACCCTCGAAAATTGTTGCGATCCCCTATACTTGTGGGTTATCAAGACCATTTTCTGGCACCGTTGCCGAGGAGCATAGCTCTATTCTTTGTGTCACTTGGGATTTATATCTGTTGATCATTATGAAGAACTTGAAAGATCAAAGAACCAAGATTTTTCCCTCAACTACGAGGGGAGGTAAGGAACTGCCATCTAGCTATGCACTTGATTCACCTTCTGTTTTGAGTAATCTCGTGACACCTAAACCTGCTTCTGCAATTGATTCTGATATGTTGCATGTTATTGATGATGCCACTTCTGCTATGCATGATACTTATGATGAAACTACTTCTATGCTTGATACTATTGTGCCACTTGGTGAATTTCTTGATGAACAACTTGATAGGGCTAGAGAGAATGAAATTATTGAAACTGATAATATTGATGAAAGTGATGATGAAGATTCTCCCCCTAAATACTATGAATTGTCTGTTGTTCCTGAGGGTTATGTTATGGATGCAGAAACTGCTAGAGACTTTCTTGCTTGCAATGATAGAAGTGATCTTAAGAAGCTATTAGCTAAGCTTAAAGAAAAAACTCTGAATGCTAGAATGAAATATGATCCTTCTTATGCTACTTCACCTATCTTTATTACTGATAAGGATTATGAATTCTCTGTCAACACTAATATAATTACTTTGGTTGAATCTGATCCTTTCTATGGCTATGAATCTGAAACTTTTGTGGCACATCTCACTAAATTAAATGATATAGCTACCCTGTTCACTAATGATGAGAAAACTCGCTACTATTATATCCTTAAATTGTTTCCGTTCTCATTAAAGGGTGATGCTAAGATATGGTTTAATTCTCTTGATCCTGGTTGTGTGCGTAGTCCCCAGGATATGATTTACTACTTCTCTGCTAAATATTTCCCCGCTCATAAGAAACAGGCTGCTTTAAGGGAAATATAAAATTTTGTGCAAATTGAAGAAGAGAGTCTCCCGCAAGCTTGGGGGAGGCTTCTCAAATTACTTAATGCTTTGCCTGATCATCCTCTCAAGAAAAATGAAATACTTGATATCTTTTATAATGGACTAACTGATGCTTCCAGAGATTACCTGGATAGTTGTGCTGGTTGTGTTTTCAGGGAAAGAACTGTTGATCAAGCTGAAATTCTATTCAATAAAATGTTGACTAATGAAAATAATTGGACACTTCCTGAACCAACTCCTAAGCCAACTCCAAAAAAGGGGTATTCTATTTCTCAGTCCTGAAGATGTGCAAGAGGCAAAGAAATCTATGAAAGAAAAAGGTATTAAAGCTAAGGATGTTAAGAATTTACCTCCTGTTGAAGAAATACATGGCCTTAATTCATCACCTGTTGAATAAACACACGGTCTTGATAACCTGGCACAGGTAGTAAAGGTAAATTCTCTCTATAGATATGATAGAGCCGAAATCCCTCCTACTAAGTTTGCTAGCCAATGCTTAGATGAGTTTGATAATTTTATGGTTAAGAAAGAAGATTTTAATACTTATGTTGGTAGATAATTGAAACATAATGCTTACATGATTGAACACTTGAGTGATTATATGGCTAATGTTAAAGATGAACTTAAACTTATTAGTAAAGATGCTTCTATGGTTACCACTCAAGTAGAACAAGTACTTAAAACTCAGAATGATTTGCTCAATGAATTAAAAAATAAGAAGAATGATAATGTTGTTAAGTTATGACTAGAGGAGCCAAAAAGACTTAGGAGCCTTTGTATCCTGAGAGCCACCCTAAGAGAATTGAGCAAGATTCTCAGAGAGCTAATGTAGATGTACCTAGTCCTTCTAAAAGGAAGAACAAGAAAAATGATAGGACTTTGCATGCTTCTAGTAAACCTGTTATTGATACACCTAAGAATCCCAATGATATTTCTATTTCTAATGCTAAAACACAATCTGGTAATGAACATGAATCTAGTGATAATGCTAATGATGATGTTCATGTTGATGCTTAACCTAGCAATAATAATGATGTAGAAAGTGAACCTGATGTTGATCTTGATAACCCACAATCAAAGAATCAACGTTATGATAAAAGAGAATATGTTGCTAGGAAGCACGGTAAAGAAAGAGAACCATGGGTTCAGAAACCCATGTCTTTTCCTCCTAAACCATCCAAGAAAAAGGATGATGAGGATTTTGAGCACTTCGCTGAAATGATTAGACCTATCTTTTTGCGTATGCGTTTGACTGATATGCTTAAAACGAACCCTTATGCTAAATACATGAAAGATATTGTTACTAATAAAAGAAAGATACCGGAAGTTGAAATTTCCACCATGCTTGCTAATTACACTTTCAAGGGTGGAATACCAAAGAAACTTGGAGATCCAGGAGTACCAACTATACCATGCTCCATTAAAAGAAACTATGTTAAAACTGCTTTATGTGAACTTGGAGCCGGTGTTAGTGTTATGCCTCTCTCTTTATATCGTAGACTTGATTTGAATAAGTTGACACCTACTGAAATATGTTTGCAAATGGCTGATAAATCAACTGCTATACCTGTCAGTATTTGTGAGGATGTGCCTGTTGTGGTTGCAAACGTTACTATTTTAACAGACTTTGTTATTCTTGATATTCCCAAGGACGATAGTATGTCTATTATTCTTGGAAGACCCTTTTTGAATACTGTAGGGGCTGTTATTGATTGCACCAAAGGCAATGTCACTTTTCATGTTAATGGTAATGAGCATACGATACATTTTCCGAGGAAACAACCTCAAGTCCACAGTATCAATTCTATTGGGAAAATTTCAACAATTACTATTTGAGGTTTTGAATTTCCTCTTCCTACTGTCAAGAAGAAATATGATATTCTTATTATTGGGGAAATGCATATCCCCGTTGAGTTAACCTAGTGTTATTCAAAAATTCTCCCGTTTCATGTTATTCGAAATGAGTTTGTTAACAAGACCTGATCAACCTTGTTAGTGGATTCCTTTTGATGAGCATGAGATGGATGAATTTAGAAAACACGACTCTCTGTACCCTCTTTTTACTTTCTGTTATTCATATTAAATAAAGCAAAAATAGTATTTCTCTGTCTGTTTTCTGAATTATCAATGCAATACAAAATACCCCGAAAATAAAAGTTCCCCAAATGCCCTAAAATTTAGATATGATTTTTTTCTAGAATATTTGAGAATATTTGGCACTGAGAACTCATCAGGGGGAGCAAGCACCTGGCCACGAGGGTCCAGGGCGCGCCCACCCCCTGGGCGCCCCCCTGCCTCGTGGGCCCATGGTGGCTCCCCTCCACTTATTCCAGCTACCACACACTCGTTCTTCCTCCCAAAAAATCACCAACCAGCTCAAACCCTAGTTCAAGCTCATCTTGCTGCCATTTTCCGATCTCCTTGCTCAAAGCTCCATTCACAAAACTGCTTTGGGGATTGTTCTTTGGTATGTGACTCCTCCAATGGTCCAATTATTTTTTATAGTGCTTTATTAATTGCAAATTTTTGCTGCTTAGGTGACCCTATTCTTGAGCTTGCATGTCAAATTTATATGGTCAAAAGTAGTTGTAATGCATGATATTGCCTTTAGGCACTTGTAGGAGTAGTTGCTATCAATATTGTTGAGTTTGGTTCACTTTTATTTTGAAGTTACTAAAAAGTTCAGTAATTTTTCAGAGGAAGAAATATGTTTAGGAAAATGTACCAAGGTGGTTCTTCAAGGAAGCAAGGACCCAGGCCCGCAATACGTGATGCGGATGAGGAACCACCAAGAGATGCTCAAGTGCGGCCTTGTGAATGGCCGTCAGAGGACTTCATGATCCAAGCAGGAATTAAAGAGGAATTTGATGCATATGTGCGTAATGCTGATCTGGAGAGCTTCGAGGCAGATAAGTGCCATCAATACCTCTATTTAACTGATTCATTTGTGAGAAGGTTTAAATTTTCATCATCACGCAATTCTCAAACTGTCCTGTTTGATCTTTATGATAAATCTTATACCATGGACTTAGAAGATTTTAACACTGCTTGTAAACTCCCACAGTGGGGTAATGTTAGTGAACCTCGCAAATCTGAATTTAGAGAATTTCTTGCTAGTATTATAGTGGGGGAATCTAGAGATGTAACACAAGCTACCATAGGGAGCATTCATTTTCCTGCTATACATTATTTTGCTCTCCTCATAGGTACATGCATAAATGGTAAAGATGAGGCTTGTCACATGTGTGTACCTGATCTTAGCGTTCTCAGGAGCGCTGTTTTAGGAGATAAACAATACAACTTGGGGGCTATTGTTGCACGTAGGTTGCATAATAATCATATTCATGGAGATTTCTTTGGTGGAATTTATGCAACTCGTATAGCTAACTTTCTTGAGATACCCATACGTGGAGATGATATTGAGTTGCCTCCTTATCTAGATTATGATGCTATGGTTCGTCATCATTTTGTTGAGAGGAACGATCAGTTCCTACAGTACCGATTAATCTTTGACAGACGACGCACCTATCATGTCGCTCTCCCTGCTCCTACTTTCTTTGACTTTCAGGCAAAGGGGAGATATGTTTTAACCAGGGAGGAGGCGATCGAGTACGAGAGGAGGGCGGAGACAGCTCGCCTCCAAGCTACAGCTCATCAGGCAATTGCGGCTGCATCTCAGTACGACCCCAGCTACAACTTTGGATACCCGCCAGGCCAGCCGTGGCCATAGACCAACTTAGGCCAAAAGCCTAAGCTTGGGGGAGTACGTATCTCTCACCGACATTACATTCCTGTTCACACACTCATGCTAGTTGTCAGTGCTCATACTTTTTCATTATAATATCCATGCTAGTTTATTTCCCTTTTTATGCTTTCTTCTTGTGTGTTTGATAAACCTTAAGAAAAAAACCAAAAAAATAGTTGTAGCTTTTAGCTAGTTTACTTTTCATGTTGTAGTAGTAATTAAAAGAAAACCCAAAAATATTTCTTGTTCTTCTTTTTCTTGTTGGGAGCTTTCCCGTGTAAATAGTTTTATTTCTTTTCTTGTTCTTTGGGGGTCGAGAGGAGAAGACCATAATGAAAATGTTGAGTGGCTCTCATATGCATTATTGATTGATCTAACAAAGAGCCCATATTACCTTGTCTTCTCTCTTGAATTGAATTCTTGCAGATTCCAGCTTAGTCCAATGCACGTGCACTATTATTATTATCCACACTATCCGGTCGTGCAATTGAAAGGAAATAATGATGATTATATGATGAACTTATTGAGATGAGAAAAGCTGGTATGAACTCGACCCCTCTTGTTTTTGTAAATATGATTAGTCCATCATTCCTGATTCAGCCTATTATGAAAGAAACATATTTGCAATGACAATTAGAGATTATAGTTGCTTATGCCATGCTTAATTAGCTAGGATCTTATAATGGTTTACCTTGCGTGCCAACATGCTATGAAAATGGTTGTGATGTGGTATGATAGGGTGGTATCCTCTTTTGAATGATTCGAGTGGCTTGACTTGGCACATGTTCACGCATGTAGTTTGTAACACCCCAAAATTTTGGCCTTGTTTTAATAAATTAAAATTTTGCCAGGAAATTAAAACTTTTATTTTCTAGGCTCCCTTTTTATTTTTGAACCTTTTTCTCCCTTGTTATTATGGAGTTTTTCCCCCAAAATGAAAACTTTGCAAAATATGTTATTGGACTTGTTTAACCTCTCAAGTAAAACTCTTCTTTTATTAGTAGAACTAATTACATAATTAATTTGCCTGATCTTTATTTTCTTGAAAATTGGTTTTCAAGGTTACATGACCATATTTGAACTACAACCATTTGATAAATTCACTTAAAGTTCCAACCAAAATTTGGAGATGTCATGTGATGTTTTTAAATCACTTTTATGCAAAAATATCTTTTATTCATGTAATATTTTGAGCTCTGCATCAATTTTTCTTCTCTGGTCCAGAGTGCAATTTTGCACTACAACCCATTTAAATATTTCTTTCTAGCCTCCACCAAAATTATGGGATGTTGGTAGTAGCTTATGATTCAACTTTATGCAAAAACCCAATGATGTTATTTGAAGTTTTTGAGTGAATAAACCTCATTTTCATTCTGTTCCAACAAGTCCAACCCATTTTTGAATTTTATTTCATTTATTCTATTCCCCAAAACATTTCTACCAATTATTTTAAGCCTAGGTGATTTGCAAAGCAAGTACCTAATTTCCTTTGAGTTTTGATCTCAAACAAACTCCTCTGGATAGTCCTTAGCACCCACAACCTAGGACCATCAAGATCCACTCTTCTTCTTTTCAAAATTTTCAAGTTTCAGCCTCTGCAAGTTTGGACCAGATTTGTCAAATTTGGTGAAATTCATATCTTCTCTTCTCCAAAAATTCTACCAAAATTCAGGCAGCCTCCAGGTGCAATGAGAGGCCACCCCACCAAAAATCAGCTCAAGGAAAATTCCCCACATGCCAAAATCTTTTAGTCGAACACCTGGCCGGCACTGTTACTGTGCACTTTCAGTAAAGTTCACAGTTTCAGAGTTTTACAGTGTCGTTTTTCGTCAGGGACTTGTCATCGATCAACTGTGCGCCCTGGCGCGTTGCGCTCAGCCTCTCCTCCCTGGCCAGAGCACCGCACGCCCCCTTGGACGGGCACAGGTGTCGGTGGCGGCGAGCATCACCGGAGTTGGCAGCTTCTGCGGTGGCAAAGCCACCAGTGGCGGCCAACAGGAGACAGCGCCAGCTCACAACGCCGTTCGGCGCCGCCCAACGCTCCCCTGCCCTCCGTGTGGCCTCATGCACGCCAGCGCACCCCGCAGCACCGTCGCTGTGGCCCGGCAGGCACAGGGCGCGCCCTTTGCCGCCGACGGGCCCGCGCCGCCCCGTTCCGTCGAATCCACCCAGGGCTCCTAATCTAAGCTCATTTAGCGCCAAAACGGAACCAGTGGACCTCCACGTTGTTGCCCAACCTCCTAAACTCCCGGACCAAGCACTGCGCCGCCGTAACCATCGCCGGAGATCCCCGTTCACGGCCACCGCCTCGGATCGCCTATAAAAAGAGGTCCCGAGCTCGCTCTCGAGCACGCACCACCACTGCACCCCACCAACACCCCGCCAAGCCACTAGGAGGACCTCGAGGAGGTCTCCTCCCCCAACCCCGGCCGCCCCGATCCGCCTAGGCCACCAGCTCAATCCACTCCGGTGAGGCCATCCCCGCCGCCTAGACCTCGTCAGTAGTCTCCTCGAGCACCCAGTGATCTAACCCAGGCTTCAATTTGACCTCCGCAGCCCTCCCCGACGAGATCCAACTCCACCCGAGCCGCCGTCCGCCGGAGCAAGGACCGTCGTCGACGTGGTGCTCGCCGACGACCACCACCACCACCCACCGACGCGGAAGGACACACTGAGCATGTAGGTACTCTCCGATCCTCCTAACTCGTCGTGGATCGCCGCCGGCGACCACCACAGCTCTCGGGCGCCGACGAGCTCTGTTTCTTCCCCGTTTGAAAATTCAAACCCGACGGGTGGGACCCCCCCGTCAGTCTCTCTTTTCTTTTAAACGAAACGTTTTCTGAAAACGCATTCGGGCAAATACGCTTTCAGTCTGAAGCGTTTTTCTGGTCTTTTTCTGTTCAGCCCCCTGAGAAGTTTCTGTTTCATTACAGAAAAGTCCCTGGATTAAAACTCTTATAACTTTTAAACAGAAAATGATTTTTGATTGATTCTTTTTCTGTCCTCTTTAAATTTTTGTCTAGTTTTTTATCATATTTATTTGAAAAAATTTCAAACTACCTTTTTGTGCTGTTTTGAAATTGTGTGTTAATTCAAATTTATTGAAAATAGGATTTTGGAGAGAGGAAGAAAACTTTCAAAAGTTTTGGAGAGCACCCCCACCTCTCCACACCTTGAAGGCAAGCATTCTGAACCCTGGCATAATATTTCTGGTGTGTTAGTTGATACGATTATAGCACCACCTCATTTCGGAGAACTCGTTATTTTATGTGGTGATACGATCATTTGCATGGATGCATATTAGTGATTTCCTTGCTGTTGGAAATGAATATACTTGTGATGGTAAGCATCCTCATGTGCCTTGCATGCATGCCGGAAAGGAATCCGGGAAAGCCTCTGCCTTGGTTAGGCGTGAGCTTGTCGCCGGTCTCCGTCGGGACGGTTATGTCTGGTATGGCATAGTAAGGTATAATGGGTGGTGATTTTGTTGGTCGAAATATATTTGATATACATGTCTTGAAGGGAATTCATAAACCTCCTGAGTCGACCGTAGATCGAGTCTTGTTCCAGTAACCCCCATATGTGTTCGTACTACCACTTGTCCCTGCCGCGGGTAGGGTACGGTTCAGTAAGTCATCAACCCCTTTCAAGCACACACAGTACAGAGAGGCCATGGTGGAAGATACCGGTTGTAGCCAGTAGGCATGCCACCTGGTCCGGGGGCATGGGTGTTTCCAGTTGGGACCAAGAGGGGGGCACCCCTTAGAGCGCGCGATATAAGTTTGATCCCATGCTACGCGAGGTTGTAGCCTCCCCACTTAGAGTTTTTCTTAACAAGTGTCGCGGGTGATTCCTGACACAAGTAAGGTTAAGCTGGTGTGTGCAAGTCAGGCATTTTTTCGACTAAAAGACCATAGACGGAATTAGTTCCTATGAACTAAAGAAATCCGTTACTCGTGGGTAAAGAGTACACCCTCTGCAGAGATATTAAACCTATTCGAATAGCCGTGTCCATGGTTAAGGACTACAGTCTGGGATGGGTCAAGTGTCGGTCTTAGTGTCGGTCTTCGGAGGAGAATCTACTAAACCCGAATATTGATTATGACTTGTGATATATGATGGTTATGATTATTATCATTATGAACTAACCGTTTGCATTGTTTGAAATAATGAATATCCCTGGGACAGTACCACCTCCTGTATATTCACTATGATTATGTTTATATATAAGCCCTTTAGGTGGCGTCGCTCAGACGCCCGACTGTGGCATGTTTGTTATTTCATTTTCGTATAAGCCCTTTATGTGGCGTCGCTCAGACGCCCGACTGTGGCAGGTTCGTTATTTCATTTACTTACAAGCCCTTTATGTGGTGTCGCTCAGATGCCCGACTGTGGCATGCTTGTTATTTTATTTACTTCATAAGCCCTTTATGTGGTGTCGCTGAGATGCCCGACTGTGGCATGCTTGTTATTACCTTATATGCCCTTTATGTGGTGTCGCTAAGACACCCGATTGAGGCATGCTGACTTTTACTGTCCTTTCGAGACGTTGCTTCAGACATCCGATCGGTGCATTTTATTACTATTCTGTCATTACATATTCCTGTTGCATATAAATAACCTGCTTGCATGCATCGGGATTTTATTTTCATGACGGACGTTATGATTATAGAATATTTTCAGAGCATGATTATCATTTGCTATATTATACCCGTGTTCATAATGTTTGCGAGTACATTCAAAACTACTCACTGGCTTGTCCCTGGCTATTGTCTTGGCCAGATTGCTTGCTCGGAGAGGAGCGTTGCGATGACAGCCCCGGAACCTAAGCAACGGTGATAGCAGCCTCGCGAAGATAGGAGTTATCCTGGTCAGCTGTTCCTGTGGGAAATGGAGTCCCATAGACACCGATGACTCACAAACCGCTTCCTCCATCGACCACTAGAAAACCAATTGTTGTACTCACAGACCCGAATGGTCTTGTACTACATTTTTTTTGTATTTTTGCTTGGAATTTCTGTATCAAGTTGGTGCCTCATCAGCTAACAGTAATCCTGGGGCTGGTGAGCACAACGGACATTTTATGGAAATTAATACCCGGAAAACCGGTCGCGACATAGTTGAAACAAAATCAACATAGCCTCTACGATATTTATGTTCATGGTGCATTATATCCTACTCATGCTTGCATTCGGTGTTGATTAATTTTAATGCATGTTCATGACTATTGTCGCTCTCTAGCTGGTCGCTTCCCAGTCTTTTTCTAGCCTTCACTTGTACTAAGCGGGAATACTGCTTGTGCATCCAATTCCATAAACCCCAAAGTTGTTCCATATGAGTCCACCATACCTACCTATATACGGTATCTACCTGCCGTTCCAAGTAAATTTGTATGTGCCAAACTCTAAACCTTCAAAAAACATTCTGTTTTGTATGCTCGAATAGCTCATGTATCAACTAGGGTTGTCTGTATCTTCCATGCTAGGCGGGTTATTCTCGAGAGGAGTGGACTCCGCTCCTCACTCACGAGAAAATGGCTAGTCACCGGGATGCCCAGTCCCATGCTTTATGCAAATCAAATCAAAATAACTGCAAATAAAACTCCCATGGGACTCTTGTTAGTTGGAGGCACTCGTTGTTTCGAGCAAGCCATGGATTGATGCTTGTTGGTGGAGGGGGAGTATAAACTTTACCATTCTGTTTGGGAACCGCCTATAATGTGTGTAGCATGGAAGATATCAAGATCTCTTTGTTGTTATGTCGACAATGAAAGTATACTGCTCAAAATATTATTCATATCTATTTCAAAACCGAGCTCTGGCACCTCTACAAATCCCTCCCTCCCTCTGCGAAGGCCTATCTATTTACTTTTATGTTGAGTCATCATCCTCTTATTAAAAAGCACCAGTTGGAGAGCACCGCTGTCATTTGCATCCATTACTGTTTGTTTACATTGAGTATGACTTGACTGGATCTCTTTTACCATGAATTACAATGTCTAGTCAGTCCTTGATCTTTAAAGGTGCTCTGCATTTATGTTTTGCGGTCTCAGAAAGGGCTAGAGAGATACCATCTTGTTATATCATATCATGATTGTTTTGAGAAAGTGTTGTCATCCGAGATTTATTATTATTCCTTGCTAGTTGATTATGCCATTGATATGAGTAAACATGAGACCTAAATGTTAGTGTGAATATGGTTAGTTCATAATCTTTGCTGAAAACTTAAATGCTGGTTTTAAATATTTACAACAACAAGAGCAAACAGAGTTTGTAAAAGTTTTTCTTTATCACTTTCAGTTTATCAACTGAATTGCTTGAGGAAAAGCACATGCTTAAGCTTGGGGGAGTTGATACGTCTCCATCGTATCTACTTTTCCAAACACTTTTGCCTTTGTTTTGGACTCTAACTTGCATGATTTGAATGGAACTAACCCAGACTGATGCTGTTTTCAGCAGAATTTCCATGGTGTTATTTTTGTGCAGAAATAAAAGTTCTCGGAATGACCTGAAAATCAACGGAGAATTATTTTGGAATATATAAAAAATACTGGAAGAAGAATCCACGTTTGGGGGGCCTCCACCTATCCACGAGGGTGGGGGGCGCGCCCCTGCCTCGTGGGACTCCTAACGCTCCACCGCCCTCAACCTTGACTTCATATATTCACTTTAGGGGAGAAAAACTAGAGAGAAGGATTCATCACTGAGGGATTCCTGGATCAGGGGGTCTCCGGACAGCCGGACTATCTCCATTGGCCAGACTGTTAGACTATGAAGATACAAGATTGAAGACTTCGTCTTGTGTCCGGATGGGACTCTACTTGGCGTGGAAGGCAACCTAGGCAATACGGATATGGATATCCCCTCCTTTGTAACCGACCTTGTGTAACCCTAACCCTCTCCGGTGTCTATAGAAACCGAAGGGTTTTAGTCCATAGGACAACAACCATAACATCCAATCATACCATAGGCTAGCTTCTAGGGTTTAGCCTCTCTGATCTCGTGGTAGATCTACTCTTGTACTACCCATATTATCAATATTAATCAAGCAGGACGTAGGGTTTTACCTCCATCAAGAGGGCCCGAACCTGGGTAAAACATCGTGTCCCCTGCCTCCTATTACCGTCCGGCCTAGACGCACAGTTCGGGACCCCCTACCCGAGATCTGCCGGTTTTGACACCGACATTGGTGCTTTCATTGAGAGTTCCTCTGTGTCGTCGCCATTAGGCTTGATGGCTCCTACTATCATCGATAGTGATGCGGTCCAGGGTGAGACTTTTCTCCCCGGACAGATCTTTGTATTCGGCGGCTTTGCACATTCGGCTAATTCGCTTGGCCATCTGGAGCAGATTGAAAGCTACGCCCCTGGCCGTCAGGTCAGATTTGGAAGTTTGAACTACACGGCCGACATCCGCGGAGACTTGATCTTCGACGGATTCGAGCCACAGCCGGGCACGCCGCACTGTCGCGATGGGTATGACCTAGCTCTGCCGCCAAATAGTACCCCAGAGGCCATGCCCACATCAGCTCCGACCCTTAGCTCGGAGCCAACTGCGCCAATCGAGGACGGGTGGTTAGACACCGCCTCAGGGGCTGCAGTCTCAACGGCGATCGAGCCGAACAGCTGCCTAACCCTCTGCGCAGCCCGTGACTCCAAGGTGCCGGACTCTTTTTTGGACTTCAAACCATCCGCGCCCCTGCCAATCGAATCCGATTGGGCGCCGGTCATGGAATTCACCGCCACGGATATCTTTCAGCACTCGCCCTTCGGCGACATTCTGAATTCACTAAGGTCTCTCTTTTTGTCAGGAGAGCCCTCGCCGGACTATGGCCAACAGGATTGGGATGTGGACGACGAAGAAATTCGACGCCCACCCGCCACCCACTTTGTAGCCACTGTCGATGATTTAACCGACATGCTCGACTTCGACTCCGAAGACATCAATGATATGGAAGACGATGTAGGAGACGAACATGAACCAGGGCCTATAGGGCACTGGAAAGCCACCTCGTCATATGACATATACATGGTGGATACACCCAACAAAGGCAATGGCGACAAGATAGCGATGGTTGACCCCTCCAAGAAGCAACCCAAGCGCCGACATCAGTGGCGCCGCTCTAAGTCCCGCCAAAGCAAAATTGGTGATACCGGCACAGGAGATAATAACACTCCGGATGGTGCCGAAGACAACAACAATCCCCACCAGCAAGATTTAGAGCAGGAGGATGAAGGAGCCAGCTCTCCTGAGAGAGCGGCACACGGAGAGGAGGAGGATGACAATTACATCCCCCCTCCGAAGACGAGGCAAGCCTCGACGACGATGAGTTCGCCGCCCCAGAGGATCTCGTCGAACAAGAGCGCTTCAAGCACCGGCTTATGGCCACAGCAAATAGCCTGAAGAAAAAGCAGCAGCAGTTTCAAACTGATCAAGATCTGCTAGCTGACAGATGGACTGAAGTCCTCGCGCCCGAGGAATATAAACTCGAGCACCCCTCCAAGAACTACCCAAAGTGCAGGTTACTACCCCGACTGGAGGAAGAAGCGTATGATACAGTTGATCGGCCACCTCACGGCCGCGATAGAGAGGCATTCCAGCCAAAAGCTCAGCCTCCACCCCGACGCCATTCAAATACAAAGGCATGGGGAGATACGCCAGACCTGCGAGACATATTGGAGGACAAAGCAAAGCATGCAAGATCGATCTACGGATCACGACGGCGCACCACTCTGCGAGACAATAAATGTCACGCCGGATACAGTAAAAGCAAATCCGGTCGGGCCAAACATAGCGGGCAAGACCCATTCGAGTCGCGTCACGATATAGCCCAATACAGAGGCGCCGCACACCCCTTATGCTTCACAGACAAAGTAATGGAACATCAATTCCCAGAAGGTTTCAAACCTGTAAATATTGAATCATACGACGGCACAACAGATCCCGCAGTATGGATTGAGGATTTCCTCCTCCACATCCACATGGCCCGCAGTGATGACTTACACGCTATCAAATACCTCCCACTAAAGCTCAAAGGACCAGCGCGGCATTGGCTTAACAGCTTGCCAGCGGACTCCATTAGCTGTTGGGAAGATCTAGAAGCCGCATTCCTCGACAACTTTCAGGGCACTTATGTGTGACCACCAGACGCCGATGACTTGAGCCACATAATTCAGCAGCCAGAAGAGTCGGCCAGGCCATTCTGGACTCGGTTTCTTACAAAGAAAAATCAAATCGTCGACTGTCCGGATGCAGATGCCTTAGCGGCTTTCAAGCACAACATCCGAGACGAGTGGCTAGCCTGGCACCTTGGTCAGGAAAAGCCGAAATCTATGGCAGCTCTCACGACGCTCATGACCCGCTTTTGTGCGGGAGAAGACAGCTGGCTGGCTCGCAGTAATAACATATCAAAGAACCATGGTACCTCAGATACCAAGGACAGCAATAGCAGGTCACGTCGCAACAAACATAAGTGCCGCATTAACAGTGAAAATACTGAGGATACGGCAGTCAATGCCGAATTCAAAGGCTCTAAACCCGGTCAGCGGAAAAAGCCATTCAAACAAAGTACGCCGGGTCCGTCCAGCTTGGACCGTATACTCGATCGCTCGTGTCAAATACACGGCACCCCAGACAAGCCAGCCAATCACACCAACAGGGATTGTTGGGTGTTCAAGCAGGCCAGCAAGTTAATTGCCGAAAACAAGGACACGAGGCCGCATAGCGATGACAAGGAGGAGCCCCGACAACCGCACACCGGAGGGCAGAAGAGGTTTCCCCCGCAAGTGCGAACGATGAACATGATATAAGCGACCCACATCCCCAAGAGGGAGCGGAAGCGTGCGCTCAGGGACGTATATGCGTTGGAGCCAGTCGCCCCAAAGTTCAACCCTTGGTCCTCCTGCCCGATCACCTTCGATCGCAGGGACCACCCCACTAGTATCTGTCATGGCGGATTCGCCGCACTGGTCCTAGACCCAATCATTGACGGATTTCACCTCACTCGAGTCCTTATGGATGGTGGCAGCAGCCTGAACCTGCTTTATCAGGACACAGTGCGCAAAATGGGTTAGACCCCTCAAGGATCAAACCCACAAAAACAGCCTTTAAGGGCGTCATTCCAGGTGTAGAGGCCCATTGCACAGGCTCAATTACACTAGAAGTGGTCTTCGGATCCCCGGATAACTTCCGAAGCGAGGAGTTAATCTTCGATATAGTCCCGTTCCGCAGTGGTTGTCACACGCTGCTCGAGCGAACCACATTTGCTAGATTCAATGCGGTACCACATTATGCATACCTCAAGCTCAAGATGCCAGGACCTCGCGGAGTTATTACAGTCAATGGAAACACAGAGCGCTCTCTCCGAACAGAGGAGCACACCGCAGCCCTTGCAGCAGAAGCGCAAAACAGCCTTTCAAGGCAATCCACCAGTTCGGCGTTTCAACACCCGGACACCTTCAAGCGCGCCCGGAGCAACCGGCAAAATAGATCACCTGGCGCAATCTGAGCTCGCGTAGCAATGCGGCCCCCACCCCAGTCCCAGCCAAACGGCGAAACTCGTGCCGTGCGTACATAATTACGCATTAAAAATACCATGGGCACAGGTGGGGAGGGGGGCACAACTGCGGCACGCCCCAAGACGTGGCTTGAACCGCACTAGGGGCTTCCCGTTTGGTTATTTTTCTTTTTTTTCAGACCTTAATCTCTGGAAACACTGTCCGGCAGCACTATTGCCGAACACATGATGCATCACCCAAGGAGGCAGACAGCTACGTTATACCACGGAATTCCCAGGTTGATTACAATAACGAGTGAAATATTCAATTTAATATCATTCCTCAGCTTGCCCTTGGAAGGGACATAGTCCTACTCTTTGCTTATCGCACTTTCTGTATCACTCTGCTTTAATGCAATTTTTTAATAAACAATGCATGACATTATGACTATTATTGCATTCATGTTATATATATATATATATATATATATATGTGTGTGTGTGTGTGTGTGTGTGTGTGTGTGTGTGTGTGTGTTCATTAATGATGCCTTGCAATCGTACACTATGGTATGGCCAATACACCAGGGGCTTACGTACCCCACAATATGGTGTGAAAAGTCCGAACACTTTCACAAGTGCGACACCCCGAACTTATAGCACTATATGCATCAGCTCCGAATCATGTCTTTGGTCAAATGTTGGGTTTGCCCAGCTCCTATGTTTTGGTACCTTACGTTCCGCTCTATCGGCTAAGGTAGCGCTAGGAGAACTACTGTGATTGTGCCCCGGTTCTTCCGGGCTTAGCACCTCAGTAGAAAAAGCTAAAACTGGCTATCATGATAAGGCGAGAGACTGGTCGCTGTTCGGCGAGGTTTTTCGAGTCCCTAAAGACTTATGCTGCTTAGGGCGAGGGGCCGGCCCTGTCCGGCTTACAGGCGTGTATCGCGCCCCGAATTCGTCCTTCCGAATACCAGGGGCTTCGCCGAAATTTAAAATTATAGAATTCTATGGCTAAGTGAGAGTGATAAAGCATTATTAGTCTGGTTGCCTTGTTCGTTGTGCTGAGCACCTCCCTCGAAGGACCCAAATATGGGAACAAGAGTGCTCAGGTTTATCCCGAACACCCCAGCACTCGTGGCATGGGGGCAGAAGCCGAGGACTAGCCATCTCTCAGATTGGATAAACAGCCAAACAGAAGGTAATATTTTAAATTCAAACAAGCGTTGCATAGCGCATATGAAACAAGTTTTCATAAATACAGGATAAAACGAGCAAGTTTACTCAAATATTACATCCTTTGAACACTCATCCGCGATAAGACGGGCACCCGGTAGAACACCCTCGTAGTACATCTCAGGGTGGCGGTGCTCCTTGCCCTCCGGCAGCCCCACCTTGATCAGCTTCACGGCGTCTAGCTTGACCCACTGCAATTTCACACGGGCGAAAGCCCGGCGTGCACCCTCAATGCAGACAGATCGCTTGACGACCTCCAGTCGCGGGCAGGCATCCACAAGCCACCTCACCAGGCCGAAGAAGCTGTTCGGAAGGGCGTCGCCAGGCCACAGCTGGACTATAAAGCTCTTCATGGCCTGATCGGCCACCTTATGTAGCTCGACCATCTGCTTCAGCTGGTCGCTCATTGGCACAGGATGTTCGGCCTCAGCATACTGAGACCAGAATAGCTTCTCCATCGAGCTTCCGTCCTGGGCCTGGTAAAATTGTGCAGCATTGGACACACTGCAGGGCAAATCTGCGAATGCTCCTGAAGAGCTCCAGATCCGGGTAAGTAATCGGTAATTTACTTTTACATGCTTGCTTTGCATATAGAAAGCCTTACCCGCCGCTATCTTCTTCATCGCGTCGATCTCTTGGAGGGCCTTTTGGGCTTCGGCCTTGGCACTTTTTACACTCTCGAGGGTCGCGGCGAGCTCAGACTCCCGCGTCTTTGAGTCAAGCTCCAACGCCTCGTGCTTCGCCACGAGAGCCTGGAGCTCTTGCTGCACCTCGCCCACCCGAGCTTCGTGCATCTCTCGCTCGGTGCGCTCCTTGGCCGCTTTATCTTCGGCTTTGGTTAGCGCTTGCTTCAGGGTCGCCACCTCGGTCTTGGCCCCTGGTAAACAAACGATGATCCTATAATTTTGCAACCGTGTCCGCTTTTATATATACATATCAATAGACAGGGTATTACTTACCCTTGTTCTCCTCGAGCTGCCTCTTGGCAAGGCCGAGCTCTTTCCTGGACCCCTCGAGGTCCTGCTTCAGTACAGCGACCTCCGCAGTCAGTGCGGCGGACGCCAGCAGCGAAGCCTGCATATGCATATTGACACAATTATTTTAGACTCCTGCGATATTATTTGATCCTCTGTTCGGCTTTTCTTTGTGAACACCGAACAAAGCATCAGGGGCTACTGTCTAAGCGGTAATATGTCTATTACATTTTAAAAACACTTACCTCAAAGCCTGTTAGAAGGCTGGCACAGGCTTTGGTCAATCTGCTCTTGGCGGACTGAACCTTCTGGATCACCGCACTCATGATAGTGTGGTGCTCCTCGTCGATGGATGCGCTGCGAAGCGCTTCCAGCAGATTGTCAGGTGCCTCTGGATGGATAGAGGTCACCAGCACAGGCGTCTTGCCCCTCTTAGAAGGAGGCCGCCTGCCTAAGCCCGGAACCGCTGGAGGGTCCGGCACGGTGTTTGGCTGAGGGCCGAACTCAAAGCTCTCAGGGGCCCCGCCCCCGTGGCCCCCGGAGTCCAGAAGGTCTCCTTGAGGCGCCTCCAGGACTGCCTCCCCTCGACCCGGTGCCTCTTGAGACAGCACCTCGGCGTCGTCAGCAGGATGAGGGGAGGTGGCGGTCGGGACTGGATCGCTATCCATGTCCGACGAGCCCAGGGAGCCGTCCGATGATACATCGATGCTGGTTCACGGCGGCCTGCATAATCATGTTCGGCGTTAGGGAAAGCAGTGCGACAAAGGAATGCTATGAGTTACTCTGGTATCCGAATCTCCCCGGGGGCTTGACCCTGGGCAACCACTCGTCTTCGCCTTCGTCGGCGGCGGTGGAACCGTCCGGAAGGAGAGTCCTTCCCTTCTTAGACCCTCCAGCCTCCCCAGTTGGGGCAACCTTCCTTTTCTTGTCTCCCCTAGTCGGTGGGGGAGCTTCTTCTTCTTCTTCTTCCTCGTCTTCGGGGGAAGAGTGCGCCGCAGAGTCATCGGACGGTGAGTCCGACGACGCCTGGCATCGGGAACTCTTTCGGGTTCCCTTGGCCTTCTTGGTCTTCTCCGGCATCGTATAAGGGGCTGGAGTCAACATCTTCGCTAGAAGAGCGTCTGTGGGGCCTTCGGGCAAAGGAGCCGGACAGTCGATCTGTCCGGCCATCTTCTGCCAGTCCTACCAAAGGTACGGGAGTTTAGATCCCGCATAGAGTCAATCTATATATAAAAATAAGTATCCTGTGAAAGGTAAAGCAGCTTACCGCACTGGCTTGGCACTTCGTGCTGAATCCGCGATCCTCAGTAATGGGGGGGACCTCGGCACTTTTGAACAGCACCCTCCAGGTGTCTTCATGAGTCGTGTCGAAGATCCTGTTCAGAGTTTGGTGCTGCGCCGGATCGAACTCCCACAAGTTGAACTCCCGTTGTTGGCACGGGAGTATCCGGCGGATGAGCATAACTTGGACTATGTTGACAAGCTTGAGCTTCTTGTTTACCATGTTTTGAATACATGTTTGGAGTTCGGTCAGCTCTTTCGAACTACCCCAGGACAGGCCCTTCTCTTTCCAGGAGGTGAGCCGCGTGGGGATGCCAGATCGGAACTCGGGGGCCGCTGCCCATGCAGGGTCGCGCAGATCGGTGATGTAGAACCACCCCGATCGCCACCCCTTTATGGTTTCCACAAAGGAGCCCTCGAGCCATGTTACGTTGGGCATCTTGCCCACCATGGCGCCTCTGCACTCTGCCTGGCGGCCGCCCACCACCTTCGGCTTGACATTGAAGGTCTTCAGCCATAAGCCGAAGTGGGGCTTGACACGAAGGAAGGCCTCGCACACGACGATAAACGCCGAGATGTTGAGGATAAAGTTCGGGGCCAGATCATGGAAATCCAGGCCGTAATAAAACATGAGCCCCTGGAAGAAGGGATGGAGAGGGGATCCCAGTCCGCGGAGGAAATGGGTGAGGAATACTACCCTCTCATGGGGCCTGGGGGTGGGGATGAGCTGCCCCTCATCTGGGAGCCGGTGCGCGATGTCGTCGGGCAGGTATCCGGCTCTCCTCAGTTTCTTGATGTCTCCCTCCGTGACAGAGGTGACCATTCACCTGCCTCCCGCTCCGGACATGGTTGGAGAAGGTTGAGGTGGGAAGTGTGGACTTGGGCTCTAGAGCTCGAGTGTGCGAAAATGGATGAGCAAAGGAGGAAGAAGGCATGGATAGAAAGGTGAATCCTTATCCCTTTAAATGGGCGGACGAAGCTAAGCATCCCCACTTGCCTGGTAAAACTCGCTTATCCCCCAAGCGCCGCAATTGATGGCGCGGTTGGGTTACCCACGCTCGTATTGATGAGAATCCCGTAATAAGGGGACACGATCTCTGCTTTGATAAGACGTGTCGAAAAACTGCCTCGCGTTATGTGCGGGGCTGGTTAAAAGAAACGGTTCGAATAATCATCGGGCCATGACATAATGTCATGCTGCCAAAACAAGCCAGCAAATTAGATCTGCGAACATATTATTCTCTCTACGGTGGAATGTGGAACTTATTTTGCAGGGTCGGACACTATCCTCGTATTCAAATTCTTCTGTGATGTATTCGGAGAAGGAACCGCCTTGCAATGTCGAAGACAATACTGCGCGCCGGACTCATCGTCATTGAAGCCTGGTTCAGGGGCTACTGAGGGAGTCCTGGATCAGGGGGTCTCCAGACAGCCGGACTATCTCCATTGGCCGGACTGTTAGACTATGAAGATACAAGATTGAAGACTTCGTCTCATGTCCGGATGGGACTCTACTTGGCGTGGAAGGCAAGCTAGGCAATACGGATATGGATATCTCCTCCTTTGTAACCGACCTTGTGTAACCCTAACCCTCTCCGGTGTCTATATAAACCGAAGGGTTTTAGTTCGTAGGACAACAACCATAACATACAATCATACCATAGGCTAGCTTCTAGGGTTTAGCCTCTTTGATCTCGTGGTAGATCTACTCTTGTACTACCCATGTCATCAATATTAATCAAGCAGGACGTAGGGTTTTACCTCCATCAAGAGGGCCCGAACCTGGGTAAAACATCGTGTCCCCTGCCTCATGTTACCGTCCGGCCTAGACGCACAGTTCGGGACCCCCTACCCGAGATCCGCCAGTTTTGGCACCGACAATCGCGTCTTACGATACAGAGCCGCCGCCAAGCCCTAAACTCTCTCAGGAGGGCTGATCTGGAGTCAGTTCGGGGCTCCAGAGAGGGGAATCTGTCGCCATCGTCATCAACAACCTTCCTCCATCACTAATTTCATGATGCTCACTGTTGTGTGTGAGTAATTCCATCGTAGGCTTGTTGGACGGTGATGGGTTGGATGAGATTCATCATGTGATCGAGTTAGTTTTGTTAGGGTTTGATCCCTAGTATCCACTATGTTCTGAGATTGATGTTGCTATGACTTTGCTATGCTTAATGCTTGTCACTAGGGCCCGAGTGCCATGACTTTAGATCTGAACCTATTATGTTTTCATGAATATATGTGAGTTCTTGATCCTATCTTGCAAGTCTATAGTCACCTACTATGTGTTATGATCCGGCAACCCCGAACTGATAATAATCGGGACCACTCTCAGTGATGACCGTAGTTTGAGGAGTTCATGTATTCACTATGTGTTAATGCTTTGGTCTGGTACTCTATTAAAAGGAGGCCTTAATATCCCTTAGTTTCCAATGGGACCCCGCTACCACAGGAGGGTAGGACAAAAGATGACATGCAAGTTATTTTCCATAAGCACGCATGACTATATTCGGAATACATGCCTACATTACATTGATGAACTGGAGCTAGTTATATGTCACCCTAGGTTATGATTGTTACATGATCGATCACATCTGGCATAATTCCCCATCACCGATCCATTGCCTACGAGCTTTTCCTATATTGTTCTTCGCTTATTTATTTTTCAGCTGCTACTGTTACAATCGTTACAAAACCCAAAAATATTACTTTTGCTACCATTACTTTTGCTATCGTTACCACTACTATCATATTACTTTGCTATTAAATACCTTGCTAGAGATATTAAGTTCCCAGCTGTGGTTGAATTGACAACTCAGCTGCTAATACTTGAGAATATTCTTTGGCTCCCCTTGTGTCGAATCAATAAATTTGGGTTGAATACTCTACCCTCGAAAACTGTTGTGATCCCCTATACTTGTGGGTTATCACCATGGCGTCCCAAATCTCCATGATTGGCGGTGAGTACAAGGTTAGAACCATCACCGGTGATGAGTTCGACATCATCTACACCCGTTCTTCCACAACAGTGAAAGGGTGCCTTGCTCGCTTCAGACGCATGTTCAAAAACTCAAATGATGAGTGGGTCGCCGGGCTAGATGTTGAGTACACCACAGTCCTAGGAAGCGAGAAGAATCTAAAGGAGGAAGAGAAGAAGAAGCCCATCGTGATCCAGGTTTGCGTTCATGACTTATGCTTGGTCTACCACATATGCCATGTCGACGTTGAGTGCGAGGAATTCAAGAAGTTCCTCAAGAGCAGCCTAGTCAAATTCATTACTGTAGACTTTAGGAATGACAAGGAAATCCTGGGTCGGATAGGCCTCGTTGTAGGCAACCCCATTGACCTCCAGAAGAAACAGCCGGTGCCCTCCCGTGATCAGCCTTCAATGCTGACCCTGGCAGGAGCCATGGTTCATCCTTCGTACGGTACACTGAAGAAACCTCCGTTCAACTTTCATCATGCATGGGAGTGGAAGGTACTAGATATAGACCACATCCACTATGCTGCAATGGATGGCTACCTTTGTTTCAACATCTATAAGGGTTGGATGAAGAGCAAGAGCCAAGTGTGCGCTTCAAGCAAAGAAGTATCGCCCAAGAGGAAGAGGGACAAGGACGAAGTCAAGCACGTGGATGAGGAGTCCGAGTAAGGTGGCAGTGTCGTTGCTCATGGTGGTTCTAATATAGTGTCTACCGGATTAGTTGCTTAGTTTAATTTCAGGTGTGCTTAGTTTTATTTGAGGGGTGTGTTGTGCTGAGCCCCCACCAGAACTATGTTATGTTTCTTCTTGTTACTTTAACTCCTCAGTACGTACATACTACAATTTCTTACAGTTCATCTTTTAGTTGGTATAGTACTACGACTACCACTCGTTTCTTCACATTATATATGTACAATATATACGGCCAACATCATATAGCCAGCAGTTTAGTTGTCAAAGAATTTCAGGGGGCTTAGTTTTGTCAAAGAATGTCACATCCCTAGCTTCTGGTAATGCTCTACGCTAGCTTCATGTGTGCTTCATATTTAAATTTCTGAAATTTGAACTGAGGAATTCAGAAGCCTCAAAACCCTAATTAAAAGAAGGGCAAGCACCCTTTAAATTGCATTCTGTGAATCCAAAATGCCCTAAAAATAGTTTTGTGAATTTTGGCAAGAGTTATATATCAAACCAAAATTCTGGAATATTTTTAAGGAATTATTTGGTCTCTGAAATTAAATCAATAATCTATTTGAATTTGGGGATATATTCATAATATATAATGAATATATTTTCAAATGCTTTGAAATGTTTTATGTACTTTTGGAATAGTCCAGAGAGGTAACATAAAATATTTCAGAATGTTTTGGCATTGTATGAAATTATTTTGAATTTGAAAACAGTGGAAAAATTATATAAAAAGGGAAACAGAACAGAAAAAAATAAAAAGAACAGAGCTTACCTGGCCTCACCGTGCAGCCCACCAGAGCCGGCCCAGCTTCCCCAGTGACCCAGCCCACCGCCGCCCCCCCCCCTCCCCTGTCGTCTTCCTCCTTGCCAGGAGGACGGACACCGCGACACCGCCGCGCGCGCCACCTCCACCCTGCTCGGCCACCTCCTGCTTCCTCCCTGGCCTCCCCAGCGACGCCCCGGACGACGCCACGTGCCTCCCCGACCCCCTCTCACTTCTCCCTCGCTCTCTGGATCTCCCTCCCCTCTCTGCCCCCTTCCCGAGCGGAGCCCATCGCCGCCGACGCCGTTTACCGGGGCCACAGCCACCCCCTCGCTCCCACTATGCGTCCCTGAGCTCCGCCCTGACCCCGTGAAGCTACACACGCGACGCACGCGACCAGAGGAGGCCGCAGTCGACCGGAGCGTCGTCGTCTTCATCTCCGGTGCCCGAAGATCGCCGTCGTCAATTCGCCATTGCAGAGGCTTCCCCGAGCCCACCGAGCTTCTCTCCCGACCCCTCATGAGCCCCTGTCCATTTCCCCTCTCTCCCCGTGCCCGTCCGTGCCTTCTAACCGCCCCGACTGTCGGAGCCGACCATTCCTCGCCGCCGGCGATGACGCAGACGGGGCTAGAGCCACCGTAGCTAACCCCCGAGCACGGCAACGTGCTCAGCACCCTTCCAGGAGCCGAGCGCGCCCACCCGTGCGACCTGCCGTGCCCTCTAGCGCCAACCCCGACCTCGCCGTGCTCCGGTCGCCGCCGCGGGCCCCGTTCCGGTGAGCTCGGGCCACCTCAGCCCCTCCCGTTTGCATAAATGGATGCGGGCGACTCCCAGCTACGCGTAGAGCCCCTCAGTCGCCGATTTGGTCGTCGAAGGAGCGTTTCCAACGCCCTCCGCCGTTGCTGGCGTCGCCGGCGACAAGCCGCGGGTCAACTCCGGCGGGTTTGACCCTGGGTTTGACCCCCTGACATGTGGGCCCAGGCGCCTGCTTAGTTAGTGCTAGGTTAGTTAGTGTTAAATAATTTAGTTAATTAGTTGAGCCACTGACATGCGGGCCCCGCCCGGCTAACTAAGTTAGTTAGGGCTAACTAACTTGGTTAGTTGACTGGGTCACTGACCAGTGGACCCCACTGGTCAGGTTTGACCTGGTCGACGCCTTTGACTTGCTGACGTCATGCCGACGTCATGCTGACGCAGTAACTTATTTTCTGAATTTATTTGTTATATAAGAAATTCCAGAAAATACCTAAAACTTCTAAAATTCATAGAAATTCAACCGTAACTCCAAATTAAATAATTTATATATGAAAAATTATCAGAAAAATTCAAGGAATCCATCTGTACCATTTTCATGCATGTTAGAACAACTTATAGGTGCTGTTTAGCACAAATCAATTAAAGGGCATTTATTTAATCACATATGGAGTTTGAATTTGAATTTTATATTCAAACCAACTTCATTTAATCTGGTTTTAGTTGCATTAGCCCAAAACACATTCATTTTGCCATGTCATGATCATGCATCATATTGTGCATTGCACTGATTGTGTTCCCTTCTGTGTTGCCGGTATTTGTCCCCTCTCGATAGACGTGATACCGATGATGTGATCGTTGACACTGATGAAGACTCAATGTTATCTTCAAAAGTGCCAGGCAAGCAAAACCCCCTTGTTCATTCCGATACAATCCTACTCTCTCGCTCCTGCTCTCTTTTACTGCATTAGGACAACACCGATTCATCTGTTACTTGCTGCGGTAGCTGAACCCCTTTGTCCTTTGCATGACCTGTCATTGCCACAGTAAATAGATGAAACCCACTAGCATGAGTAGGAGTTGTTTGAGCCCTGATGTGCCTACTCATTCATGTTTGTTTGTCATGCCTGCTATTGCTTAGAGTTGAGTCAGGTCTGATTCATCGGGGATGAATCAGAGGCGTGTGAACATGTCCTACTGTGTGTGAGCTAAGTGTGTGAACACGATTTGGTAAAGGTAGCGGTGAGAGGCCATGTAGGAGTACATGGTGGGTTGTCTCATTGCAGCCGTCCTCAGGAACTGAGTTCTGTGTTTGTGATCCATGATTCAGCTACTACCATACATTGGGCCCTGAAATATGACCCCGCTCGACTTCTTATTCACCCTTGTCCTCTGTCCAGGAGTTGCAAGTAGTTTCTAGTGTTTGTAGTATGCTGGAGGCCGTGGACAGCGCTGACCGTAGGGGTGGGCTGTGATGCGGTAGGCACGTGGCCGGGTATACCGGGCGCCCGTTTGGTGTCACGGAACCCTGTTCACATCGTTTGGGGCTGTGAGCGAAACTCCGGCCGGATCTCCTCATGGATGGAACCCGAATAGGCGATAAACCTGGACTAGAGACTTGAGTGTTTAGGTAGGTCGTGGTCTACACCCACGTCGGCTTTCGCTTGAAGTCTGCCGAGCACATGTCGTGTGCAGACGCTAAGTGGTGGAAACATGTATGAAGAAGTACACCCCTGCAGGGTTAACATCATCTATTCGAATAGCCGTGTCCGCGGAAAAGGACTTCTGGGTTGCTTATATCAGTTCATAGACAAGTGAAAGTGGATACTCTAAAATACGCAAGATAAGCGTGAGTGCTATGGATGGCGTTCTCGTAGGGAGACGGGAGCGGATCCATAGTGGTGTATTGATATGGGGAATATGTGGACTCGTGTGCGCCACCTCAAAAAAAGTTACTCGCAGTCGTAGTTCAGGATAGCCACCGAGTCAAAGCTGGCTTGCTGCAGTTAAACCCCACCATCCCCTTTGTTGATAATGATGCATATGTAGTTAGTTCTGATGTAAGTCTTGCTGGGTACATTTGTACTCACGTTTGCCTATTTTATGTTTTGCAGAGAGACTTCAGTCTCACTAGTAGTTCCACGTGGACTTCGACGTTTAGCTTGATACCTCAGCTACGATCTTGTGCCCTCGGCAGGATCTGATAGATAGTCAGGCTTCTCAGCCTTTTTCATTTATAGATGTCTGTACTCAGACATGATAGCTTCCGCTTGTGCTTTGACTTGTATGCTCTGATTGTTGGGTCATGAGACCCATGATTGTAATATCGCGCTCCTCGGAGCCTATTGAATAAATTACTTGAGTCGTAGAGTCATGTTGTGATGCCATGTTGTATTTGCACATATCGAGCATATTGTGTGTATGTTATTGAAATGCTTGGTATGTGTGGGATCTGACCATCTAGTTGTTTATCTTTAGTAGCCTCTCTTCGGGGAAATGTCACGCGATGAATACCGGAGTCCTGTTAGCCCGCTACAGCCCGGTTCACCGGAGTCCTGCTAGCCCAGTGCTACAGCCTGGATTCACTCGCTGATGACCGACACGTTCGATGCTGGGTCATGGATGCCTGTCCCTGTAAGTCTGTGCCGCTTTGGGTTTACGACTAGCCATGTCAGCCCGGGCTCCTCATCATATGGATGCTAGCGACACTGTCATATACGTGTGCCAAAAGGCGCAAACGGTCCCGGGCAAAGGTAAGGCGACACCCGTGGGAATACCGTGCGTGAGGCCGCAAAGTGATATGAGGTGTTACATGCTAGATCGATGTGGCATTGAGTCGGGGTCCTGACAGCGTTGGTATCAGAGCTTGACTGCCTGTAGGATTACCAAGCCAAACTGGTCGAAGTTGAGTCTAGAAATTCTTTAGTTATATAAGGGAATTGATTGTGGGATGGAACGTAAGGCTCTTTTTACTCCTTATACCTCATGCCCTTCTGATCTGAGTCATCTTATCTTTCCTGCGGGGATTAAGAACTAGGCTATCTCTTCTTTCTATTAGGATCACGTGTTACTAATCAGTAGACTTATAAGATTGTTGGATTTAAGTCTCAGTTCAGTTCCTACTACTTCCGTATGTTAATTGTTGATCTCGGAACCTTGATATTGTGATTCTGAGTGGTTATGCCACCATTTTTGTGATTGTCTCAAATCTTTTTGAGCAATTATAGCCGTTATGCTGTCCGAGTCATCCCAGGTTTCTAAATAGTCCGATGCATTTGCAAATCCCTTCCTTCTGTTTCCGATGTTCCCATGGGCCAGATTAACCACACTAATCGGTGTGTTGAGGTAATTATTGCCTCGACATATATGTTGGAATTATTATTATGACCCTAAGTGCTTAGGGGATCATCTAGTGGTCTAGCCATGATTTGTGTCCTAGTGTGAAGATTCTGGCCTTTATTCTCGGAAGCATCCCGTGATGCTACTTAGTAGTAGGTATTCTACTCCTGGGTTCTGAACCCGAGATTCACTCTACCTACTTCATGTTGATAGTAATTGCTAGTGCCTTTAGGATATTAGTAACCTTTGCGATAGTCCTTGAAGTCCGTGGTATCTTCTTCTTCCAAATACCATGAACTACTTATGGCAGATGTTTATTGGATCAACAAAAAAAATCACAATTAGAGTACTCTTGAGGAGTTCTCCATTCATAAATCGTGACTCTGCCAGTTCTACCTTTCTGCATGGGTTATCCGGAAGAAATATGTTGAACTTGGTTCGACATACTAATCTATGCATCCACAACTCAGAAAGTTATATGTTCCTTTGAGTTGTTCTCTTTAGTTGCATTCTGACCCTCGTCTATCAATTGATAGTCAAGAGTATGCGTGCGTTCGTTCATCGATGCCTATGACTCTTGTGGTCTGTCAAGCCATTCTATTCCGGAATGACTAGGAGAAACAAACTCCAGTACCTCTTCCATATCTAGGATTGGGTCAAAGTAGTTGTATTCCGCAGATCAAATGCCAATCCAGCTTTTGGTTCTGCTCTACCTTGGAGTATTACATATTTTATATCGAGATTGTTATAGGAATTGCACACCATCCCATGAACTCTTGGTACAGTGACACTTCTTGCCATCACTGTTCATTCATCGGCCCTCGTGTTGATGCAACCGGAATACCGACAAATGAATTGTGATGTGTGAAATCAATACTCCTAGCAACCTCGTTGCTTGGTAGTTAAAGGATAATAATTTTATTTTTAGTATGTTGGTTATTGAATCACCATTCTAAGATTGATCGTGCTACCTAGTCCTTATTTCCTGGTGCACTCTTTGATTGATGAGTTAGGATTTGTCAAGTCCTCGCTCATTTGATCATATCATCTTGCCCTGAAAAGCAAGATTGTTCTCGAGCTTAGTAACATATCGGTGGTTCGTGATTTTCCGAAGATCTTCTCGGAAGTACTACCAGGTCGTCACCTGACCGTTATGTTGAGCCCGTGATCAAGTTGGTTTCTTATGAACCACCTTCTTTCCAAGAATCGGTGTTAGATATCCCTGAGCTAGTTGGTTAAGCTGGACAACAACTTGGAGAGTTGGAAGATAAAAACTTGTCTGACTTAGTTCGTTCCAAAGGGATATTCTTGTGTAGTGTGTGTTGAAGAAAGATGATATCTTCATCGATTGGTCCCGGTGATCAGTTGCTGGACCTATTGTCTTATCAATCCCTTGATTTGAGTGTGGGCTATCGTCAAATCAAATCAGTACCAACGATGCTCGTAATGTTGTCCTACTCGTGGTTGATCCCTCGAGCATACACCATTACATCTTTGGTCTGACCAATGCTATCACCGTGTTCACATGATGGTGGAAGTCCAGTGATATGGAAATTCCGATGAGTTGCTGTTGAGCCCATCAGTAGCATTTTGTCTTCCCCCATGAATCATGTTGAACATCAACCTAGTGTTGGAAACTTGTGTAAGCATTTCTTCGTGTTTCGTTCATGAAGCATATGTTTGAATGAAAGTAGTGATTTTCCCTAATTCATGTGCATATGATGCAAGTTGCCGCCATGAATTTGAGGAAGATTGTTTTGTTTCCCTGGAATCATTCCAAATTAGTCATGCACACGTGCGAAGTATTCTGTGGTCTGGAGACTTGCAACCTTCATTCCATATGTGTCCCGAGCACACCAAGCCACTGATTGATTTGTTCAAGGGGAAGAAGTTCCTTCATAAGAGCTAATCATATGACTTATGCAAGGACTTCGTTATCCACGGTGATGGTTCCCAACCAGAACTCGGTAGTGTTTTATTGTAAGACTACCACGTGGTCATGCTTGTCCGGGACAACGTGTTCACATGTTTGTAGCAGAACCAGCTCATGTTTTGGAGCTTACTATCGTAGTTCATTTCCCGAGAATCTCGCAACGTCATCTCGTCGATTTGTGTTGCAAACTTTCATTTTTCTTTCTAGACTCGATGGGTCTGGAATATTCTGACACCAACCAGATCTGAATCTCAGGCAGATATGATGGTTGGAACATTTCCCCAAGAACTATAATATTGGTTCCTCGATAACCGGTAAAGTGGATGTCGTGGCCAACACACCCAACCGGAAGACCTATTATTGTAGTATCTTGATTGAAGAAGTTCGCCACCTCCCCTAAGGATTTCGTAGGATTTACTCCCTAGTTGCCCCTATGGATTTTTGTGTTCCCGAAGTCCGACCTTTACTTGATGTTCTAGATACCAGACCATTTCTATGAATGGGTTACACTAGCACATCAAGGAGAACATCAAAAGCGGAGTGCTAAATGTCTCTCGGTCGATCATCCAGATTTTATTTGCTTGGCCTCGCTAAGGTGAAATCTGAGAAAGTGTTATCCTCCTTCGCATCTGCATCGTCCATCGCTATTCATCATGGTAGTATGTTGTGTTGTCAGCACCCTTGACGCGGTTGTTGATAAAACCTTGATGATTGTGGAAATGCTCAAGTTCTTGAGAGCACGCACAAGCGCTACGTCTTATCATCGGCACTAGCTGGGATTGCCCCAGATTTCCTCGGTTATGCTATAACCACTCCAACAGTGAATTCACTCTCTATTGTTGGGTTCTTCCCCAGTTACTAGAATCATTCCCAGCATTTGCATTTTGTTCCCAGCTTGCACCGCCAATGTGCCATTCCACCATGGGTCTCTTCCATTTCCGGTGATAAGAAAAATTCATCCATTACGTTGTCTTCAACAAGGTAATCCACATCATCCAAGTTTGAGTATGCCATTCTACCGAACCCCTCTAAATGATCGATTATGATTTGCCTTAAGCTGGTATAAAGAGTTTCAATGATCTCTGAATCATAGGTAATTCTTTTGCCACTTAAGGGGAGATATCTACGAGTCACGGTTCCGAAGGTGTCTCGTTGTGGTATCATGGCAACTCAACTCCTCGCTACGTTGACAACCGATTACCACCTTCTTAAGTGTGGAATTGTTGTCTACCTAGTGAACCTCGTCACCTGCTCCACTCCATCCCTCTAGAGGTATGCTTCGTCTCTCAGCTCGAGAGATGTATTAATGTCTCATTCCGTGAGTTGATCCCGAGTTGCTCGATCTTCGAGAAGATCGACCCTTCTAGAGTCTCCTTCTTCCCTCCATGTCATGTTGACAGGATTTCTCGGAGCAAGACGACAAGACAAAGATGGTGTTCAAATCAACGTTCATTTGAAGTGCACCCTGGATCGGAAAGATTGTACTAGTTTGCGTTTTCCCCTTCATCCTACCCTACGCTCGAATCTCAAGACGAGATTCTTGTTTTAGTGGGGGTGAGTTGTCACATCCCTAGCTTCTGGTAATGCTCTAGGCTAGCTTCATGTGTGCTTCATATTTAAATTTCTGAAATTTGAACTGAGGAATTCAGAAGCCTCAAAACCCTAATTAAAAGAAGGGCAAGCACCCTTTAAATTGCATTCTGTGAATCCAAAATGCCCTAAAAATAGTTTTGTGAATTTTGGCAAGAGTTATATATCAAACCAAAATTCTGGAATATTTTTAAGGAATTATTTGGTCTCTGAAATTAAATCAATAATCTATTTGAATTTGGGGATATATTCATAATATATAATGAATATATTTTCAAATGCTTTGAAATGTTTTATGTACTTTTGGAATAGTCCAGAGAGGTAACATAAAATATTTCAGAATGTTTTGGCACTGTATGAAATTATTTTGAATTTGAAAACAGTGGCAAAATTATATAAAAAGGGAAACAGAACAGAAAAAAATAAAAAGAACAGAGCTTACCTGGCCTCACCATGCAGCCCACCAGAGCCGGCCCAGCTTCCCCAGTGGCCCAGCCCACCGCCGCCCCCCCCCTCCCCTGTCGTCTTCCTCCTTGCCAGGAGGACGGACACCGCGACACCGCCGCGCGCGCCACCTCCACCCTGCTCGGCCACCTCCTGCTTCCTCCCTGGCCTCCCCAGCGACGCCCCGGAC
>NC_041388.1:62245826-62261067 GCF_002162155.2 Triticum dicoccoides
CCACTATGCGTCCCTGAGCTCCGCCCTGACCCCGTGAAGCTACACACGCGACGCACGCGACCAGAGGAGGCCGCAGTCGACCGGAGCGCCGTCGTCTTCATCTCCGGTGCCCGGAGATCGCCGTCGTCAATTCGCCGTTGCAGAGGCTTCCCCGAGCCCACCGAGCTTCTCTCCCGACCCCTCGTGAGCCCCTGTCCATTTCCCCTCTCTCCCCGTGCCCGTCCGTGCCTTCTAACCGCCCCGACTGTCGGAGCCGACCGTTCCTCGCCGCCGGCGATGACGCAGACGGGGCTAGAGCCACCGTAGCTAACCCCCGAGCACGGCAACGTGCTCAGCACCCTTCCAGGAGTCGAGCGCGCCCACCCGTGCGACCTGCCGTGCCCTCTAGCGCCAACCCCGACCTCGCCGTGCTCCGGTCGCCGCCGCGGGCCCCGTTCCGGTGAGCTCGGGCCACCTCAGCCCCTCCCGTTTGCATAAATGGATGCGGGCGACTCCCAGCTACGCGTAGAGCCCCTCAGTCGCCGATTTGGTCGTCGAAGGAGCGTTTCCGACGCCCTCCGCCGTTGCTGGCGTCGCCGGCGACAAGCCGCGGGTCAACTCCGGCGGGTTTGACCCGGGGTTTGACCCCCTGACATGTGGGCCCAGGCGCCTGCTTAGTTAGTGCTAGGTTAGTTAGTGTTAAATAATTTAGTTAATTAGTTGAGCCACTGACATGCGGGCCCCGCCCGGCTAACTAAGTTAGTTAGGGCTAACTAACTTGGTTAGTTGACTGGGTCACTGACCAGTGGACCCCACTGGTCAGGTTTGACCTGGTCGACGCCTTTGACTTGCTGACGTCATGCCGACGTCATGCTGACGCAGTAACTTATTTTCTGAATTTATTTGTTATATAAGAAATTCCAGAAAATACCTAAAACTTCTAAAATTCATAGAAATTCAACCGTAACTCCAAATTAAATAATTTATATATGAAAAATTATCAGAAAAATTCAAGGAATCCATCTGTACCATTTTCATGCATGTTAGAACAACTTATAGGTGCTGTTTAGCACAAATCAATTAAAGGGCATTTATTTAATCACATATGGAGTTTGAATTTGAATTTTATATTCAAACCAACTTCATTTAATCTGGTTTTAGTTGCATTAGCCCAAAACACATTCATTTTGCCATGTCATGATCATGCATCATATTGTGCATTGCATTGATTGTGTTCCCTTCTGTGTTGCCGGTATTTGTCCCCTCTCGATAGACATGATACCGATGATGTGATCGTTGACACTGATGAAGACTCAATGTTATCTTCAAAAGTGCCAGGCAAGCAAAAACCCCTTGTTCATTCCGATACAATCCTACTCTCTCGCTCCTGCTCTCTTTTACTGCATTAGGACAACACCGATTCATCTGTTACTTGCTGCGGTAGCTGAACCCCTTTGTCCTTTGCATGACCTGTCATTGCCACAGTAAATAGATGAAACCCACTAGCATGAGTAGGAGTTGTTTGAGCCCTGATGTGCCTACTCATTCATGTTTGTTTGTCATGCCTGCTATTGCTTAGAGTTGAGTCAGGTCTGATTCATCGGGGATGAATCAGAGGCGTGTGAACCTGTCCTACTGTGTGTGAGCTAAGTGTGTGAACACGATTTGGTAAAGGTAGCGGTGAGAGGCCATGTAGGAGTACATGGTGGGTTGTCTCATTGCAGCCGTCCTTAGGAACTGAGTTCTGTGTTTGTGATCCATGATTCAGCTACTACCACGCATTGGGCCCGAAACCAATGGACCCTCTCGGCTTCTTGATCACCCTTGTCCTCTGTCCAGGAGTTGCAAGTAGTTTCTGGTGTTTGTAGTATGCTGGAGGCCGTGCGCAGCGCTGACCGTAGGGGTGGGCTGTGATGCGGTAGGCACGTGGCACGGTGTACCGGGCGCCCGTTTGGTGTCTCGAGAACCCTGTTCACATCGTTTGGGGCTGTGAGCGAAACTCCGGCCGGATCTCCTCATGGATGGAACCCGAATAGGCGATAAACCTGGACTAGAGACTTAGGTGATTAGGTAGGTCGTGGCCGACACCCACGTTGGGCTTCCGCTTGAAGGTTGCCGAGTACATGTCGTGTAAACGGCGGTAAGTGGTGAGAGCGTGTGTGAAGAAGTACACCCCTGCAGGGTTAACCTAATCTATTCGAATAGCCGTGTCCGTGGAAAAGGACTTCTGGGTTGCTTATATCAGTTCATAGACAAGTGAAAGTGGATACTCTAAAATACGCAAGATAAGCGTGAGTGCTATGGATGGCGTTCTCGTAGGGAGACGGGACCGGATCCATAGTGGTGTATTGATATGGTGAATATGTGGACTCGTGTGCGCCACCTCAAAAAAGTTACTCGCAGTCGTAGTTCAGGATAGCCACCGAGTCAAAGCTGGCTTGCTGCAGTTAAACCCCACCATCCCTTTGTTGATAATGATGCATATGTAGATAGTTCTGATGTAAGTCTTGCTGGGTACATTTGTACTCACGTTTGCCTATTTTATGTTTTTGCAGAGAGACTTCAGTCTCACTAGTATTTCCGCGTGGTCTTCGACGTTTAGCTTGTTACCTCAGCTACGATCTTGTGCCTCGGCAGGATTTGGTAGATAGTCAGGCTTCTCAGCCTTTTTCATTTATAGATGTCTGTACTCAGACATGATAGCTTCCGCTTGTGCTTGATTTGTATGCTCTGAATGTTGGGTCATGAGACCCATGTTTGTAATATCTCGCTCCTCGGAGCCTATTGAATAGATTAATTGAGTCATAGAGTCATGTTGTGATGCCATGTTGTATTTGCACATATCGAGCATATTGTGTGTATGTTATTGAAATGCTTGGTATGTGTGGGATCTGACCATCTAGTTGTTTATCTTTAGTAGCCTCTCTTACGGGGAAATGTCTCCTAGTGTTTCCACCGAGCCATGGTAGCTTGCTACTGCTCCGGAACACTTAGGCTGGCCGGCATGTGTCCTTCTTCGTTCCTGTGTCTGTCCCTTCGGGGAAATGTCACGCGGTGAATACCGGAGTCCTGTTAGCCCGCTACAGCCCGGTTCACCGGAGTCCTGCTAGCCCAGTGCTACAGCCTGGATTCACTCGCTGATGACCGACACGTTCGATGCTGGGTCATGGATGCCTGTCCCTGTAAGTCTGTGCCGCTTTGGGTTTACGACTAGCCATGTCAGCCCGAGCTCCTTATCATATGGATGCTAGCGACACTGTCATATACGTGTGCCAAAAGGCGCAAACGGTCCCGGGCAAAGGTAAGGCGACACCCGTGGGAATACCGTGCGTGAGGCCGCAAAGTGATATGAGGTGTTACATGCTAGATCGATGTGGCATTGAGTCGGGGTCCTGACAAAGAATTTCAGGGTGCTTAGTTTTATTTGAGGGGTGTGTTGTGCTGAACACCATTATTGTGACTCAAATCTCCTTTTCCATGTTATAATGACATAAATACCGATGGACCAACATGCGATCTCTCCCTCTATCTCACTACAGTAAAATAAAGTGTGGGGCCTACTTGATCCTAACAGCGTTCTTATTTTCCTGTAAAATTGTTCGCTTGGTTACTCCTGACAAGCGGGGCCACACTTATCATTGTGAGAATCGGCTTATTTTTGTCATGTAACATGGTCAACGGTTTTGACGTGAAAATCACATTGTCTAATGGCATTTTTGAGCAAACATCTAACTTAACAATGGTAGTTTTTAGATATCTAATTGCATTGTTGAGCAAGCATCTCATGGATCGATGGCATTTTTGAGTAGTTGTAACTTCTAATGGCAAAAGTAAGTAGTGATACACAAACTAGTGGCACAAATAATAAGAACCCAAGAATTACATAGGTATGCTAATTTCTTTAATAGAATTTAGCACCCCATTTAAGCACGTACTAGCTTTTTTAATAGTACTATATGCATAATTTGGCAACGAGCGCTCTCTATATGTACCACCTTTTTTCTTTAATTTCATCTTGTTACTTTTGCTCCATGGCGCAATCCATCAATCCTACTACTGTAGAAAAGTATACATTTTTTAAAATGCTAGAGGGCGGGGTAGTCTAGCTAGGTCGGTTTCAAGAGAGGCGAGGGCCTTTGTGATTTGACAGCTCATTACTGCTGGAAGGCGGGGCCTTGTGATTTGACTGCTTGTATAAATGTTCCAACGACCTGAGGAGTAGCAAAGAACCGTGCGGTATACTCAAGTTTTCCATTGGAGTACGACGGAGGAGCATGAAACACGGCAGCCCAGTGACATATACTCTACTCTCTACTCTTATTATATATTACTAGCAAGAGGCATTGTCCTATTGGTGATAAAGAATGATCTAATTTGCTAGTCATCTCATTTTTAGCATTGTTCTATTAATGCCTCGCAGAGAAGGTGACACATGTGTCCAAACACCGAAGCAAAAGAAGAAACACATGAGTAAAATAAGAAGGAAGATTATCATCCCCCAAAAAGAAGGAAGACGCACACACTAGTCTGGGGAGCTGCTCTCACTACATGAAGGCTTGCTGGCCGCAGAGTTGTAACTGCTTCTTCATCGCCTCCATGACCTCCATCTCCTTGCGTGTCTCCTCCACCGTCTTCTTCATTGTGTCCATGACGCGGGATTTCTCGACGCAAGCCTTAATCATCTGTTCCACGGCCGCATTATGTACCTTGACAGCAGTCGGGTGCTCGATGCGGAGCTTCGCCAAGTCCTCCTTCTGTTCCATGACAAGGGCATGCAGCATCTTCATCGAGGAACTACTATTCTCATGCAGCTTCTTCTAGCCTGCATTCTCCTCCTTCAGCAGGTCGAGCTCGTGGCAAAGCTTCGCCTTGTCCTCCTGAAGTTGCAGGATTTCGCCGGTCGCCTTCTTCTCCGAGGCAATGGTCTTCTTCACCAGCATCACCAAGCCGACAGTCAACCCCCCCTGCTCATTGAGCTCAGCGGGCATGTCGTCGAGGCTCTCCTTCAGCAGCTCCACCAAGCCATGGATGAACTCCTTCTGCTTATTGAGGTGCTTATTAAGCTGATCGCGCATGCCGTCAAGGGATAACGACTCCAGCGCCGCCATCTCGGCATGTTCGCCTCCGCGGCTAGGGCACTCCTGGGAGCCATCGCCTGCCCGTGAGAGATCTTTCGAGGTCTCTGTGTGGTTGTGAGCCCTCTTTTTTTCCCGTGGCTTTGGTGGCCGCTCCCTTGTTACGAGTAGTTCGGATAGTTCTCAACCTAGAGCTCTGCACACCGGCCATGGCAAGGACGGACGAAGAAGAAGGACTTATGAGGAGGAAGGTAGAGTAATTTTTGGTTAGGTAGTTCCCCTTTTTATAACCTAAGTACTAGCACTAGTACTAAAACCTGCATAGTGGGAACACGTTCAGGTTTGGTACGTACTGGTAGGTGTGAGCAGGCTTGCACTTAATTGTAGCACTAGTACTTTGGAATGTGATGGGAACAAGGTAAAGATTAATTGATGGTTTTGGTTTCGAGGCCCGAAACTGCTCCCGATGAGTTTAGTGGAACATAAATTTCAAGTACTCCCAATGAGTTTAGTCGAACATAAATTGTTTAACATAAAAATATACTCTATCATTAAAAAATAGAATTTTGAAGTTTTTAATGATATATTGTTCGTAATGTATGCCTCTTATTTAGTTGGTCAAATTAACGACCTAGGTACACGTGCAAGACTTGTAAACTGAGATAAAGGGAGTACTACACTGCTCAAATGCGGTCGCACAAGTCAATGATGTAACTGGTCGTACATGTCAGACCAAGTCGATGCGTGTCCCTTCGATGAGACGCGGGTCCGACCGACCGTCTGTTGGTGCAACCGACCATAAAGTACTTACGTGATGGAGACTTCTGGTTGTGGCTTTGGTTGATTGTCATGACCAAGCATTCTAAAACTAGTGATAAATCAATTACCATCTTTTTCCAAACGACCAAGTATTTTTTACAGGGAAACAATACATATAGATGGAGTGATTGTCAAGGTTGCAAACAGACATAGCGTTGCAAGTTCACTGCAGCAGCAACCGACTAGGTCACTGCATCGCTGGCGGGGAAGGAGGGCAGCTCACCTCGCCTACGATGCATGCCCAACGGCACTACCACAACTGGTCTCGGGATTTGGCTTCTCCTACCGCCCATTTGAACAGTTGCACCGGCTGATCATGCCATTGCGCAAGCATGCACGTTCTTTCCTCTGCAGTTGACTCCGTGAATATGATCTCTGCCATTAGCCCTAGCTCGAAATCAACGGCGCTGCCAGATGCTGACATCCCTCGGCATCTTCCCCCCTGAGTTCGACTTCCACCTCCGCCTTGTGTTGTGCCAAGCGTAGCTCCTTGGAACTTCTCTCCAATCTATGTGACGCTTCCTCGATCCGATTTTCCCTTGCTGCCCACCACCTGAAACGCAACCCTGGCATGTCCTCTGGCGCCACCGATCTGTGATTCCAGAGCAATGGATCCCCTCTAAAACACATGTGGGTTTTGCTCGAAGGCGGCAGTGTTGCGGGCCACAGTGAGAGGGCAGCTCGGGGGGTCCTGGGATCTAAGGGATTATCCATGGTGGGATCCGGTGGGCGAGGCGGGGAGGCAAGCCGAGGCACTGGGAGAGCCCTACGAGGCTAAGATAAAGATAGTACTACTCCACTTCATCCATATTTAAATACAAAGGCCACCAACAGTAGCCCTGGCAAAAATTGATCATGCTGCCTACGTCCTGGTTTATTGGCCCCCTTTTTGTGCTACTTTTTATGACATGCATAAATATTATGTTACTAAAAAATATGGTCAAAAATTGACACAAAATACGAAGGAGACCAATGGAAGTAGTGGCACCCCATGATTCAACTACTCGCATGCGCGTAGTGGAGTAGTAATGTCTTTCTTCTGCCCTCATGTCCGCTCAATTTGCATGCGATGTATTAATTGACCATCAATGAAATGAAGGACTTTACACGCGTCAAATTATCACATGGGGTGGATCTTCATACAAAAATGTGTCGCCCCGTGTACCCGCGTGTGCGTGCAAGGGCATGAGTGCGTGCGTGGCGTGCATGCACATCTTCGCTTCGTGCATGTACCACCAGTGTGGCTCAGAGAGGAAGAGTACATTCTTCTGGAAGCAGCAGCATGTCACCGTGATCAATCCACACAAGGAGGTCGCGACAACGCCTCCACATGTGCCACGTAGCTTCACGAATTGTAAGAGAGACACTATGTAGCGTGCCATTGGAATTCTAATTTACGTGTTTGCACATACTCGAAGTACTAGTAAGATACACGTGCATTGCATGCATCAGATTTGGCAACCAAATTATGAATAAATACCACACTATAGCATGTAAGCTTTGAGTCATATATGCCTGATGTAGACCTTCGTTTAATTTTTATAGTTCATCTCATTCAAAATAAATTAGTTTTTATTAAAAAAAAGATAGGGCCTCTTTGATTCGTAGGAATTCCAAAATGCGGTAATAGGAAAAACATGGGATTAGAGTGGAATGTCGTCTTGAATCCTACAGGATTGTACGAGTGTTTGATTGTGCATAGAAAAAACACAGGATTCTTTCAAAGTGGTTTGTGTGGATGGGATGTTTCCTATGAAATCTAGTGCAAATGAATCCTATGGAAAAATTTCTATGGTTTACAAACCTACGAATCAAACAACCAAGATAGGAAAAATTCCTAAGGATTAGAATCCTCCAAAATTCTTTTGAGAATCCTTTGAATCAAAGAAGCCCTTAATCTATTTGTGATTCATGGAATTGTGCATTGCAAAGCATAAAGTAGAAATAAATAATGGCAATTCAACTAGAAAAAAAGTTTGGGCGGTTATGATACGGAAGATTCTAGAACAAAGGAGAAGAACTTGTGTTTTGAGGTTTGTGCATTATGCTTAAGTTCAACCATGGAGTCTGCTAGATTGTACATGTGGAAAAATCCGGTGGGGGGCTAGAAGATGGTGCGAGGGGCCAAGTGGAGGGAGACTATGAAGGAGTGCACAAGTGCAAGATCGATATTTGAAGAGAGGGGGCGAGAATGTGCGCTATTGCGCGCAGTGGCGGAGCCATGAAAAATAAATGAGCTAGGGGGCCAAGCATTGCTAATCCTTTACGAGGAGGGCCAATTCATCAACTTAAACCATTTTACCAGCAATTTTCTAATGATCACATTCATATTAGCCTCGATATATAGTGATGTTAGGGGGGGCAGGGCCCTTGCTGCCCCCTGTCTTCACCACTGTGCGCGCGTCTGAGAGATGAAGCGGAGGCATGGATGATGAGAGCGGGACGTTGGATATATAATTAATGTGGGTGTATTAGCTATGTAATCCTATATAGAGAGGTATAGATTGATCGATGTGGACGTGGGAAAGAGGGTGAGACCTCACTAGATATACAGATTGATCGGTTTGTGTGGAAAACTGTGAAAGACCTAGCTATGTATACACATACATAGAGGAACATCGATCGTTGCGCATGCACGTGAGAGATAAAGAATGCACGATATGATGGGGAGGGGAGGTGTGTGTGTGTGTGCATGCATGGGAGACCGACCTGAAGAAAAAGATTACATGCGTGTGATGGATAATGCCGACTAGTACTGTGTGTGGATGCATGCACGAGAGAAAGTTAATGGTACAATTATAAAGAAAGATGACTGTGTGGGTGTAAAAGACTAGGTGATGTCATAATCAATCTAAAGTAGAATTCAAATATTTGAATAAGAGATCATGATGTTTGAAACCCATGCATGCATGAATATAACTGAGATACGCGTGGTGTGGTTTGGAAACGAGCATGTTGTACTGTATACACACTGAACAAGGTCATACTGATTTGTATTTGAGATATCGATGGCAGACATCGTTTGGCCACATTGCATCCGTGCATGTACACACTATTCTAATTGGAGATGATGGGTGGCTTTCACATCACATGTCTATATCTATACCCCTATATATATATTATATTTTATATTTTTTATATAGTGTGCAGATAACTTTAACTTTGAAAGATGGTCGTTGGATGAGGCCAATCCGATGGTGCAGAGATGGCAAATTTAAGCACAACTGGCCGTTGAATATCATCTAGATTCCACCATATTTTGCCACATGTACAATCTAGAAGACTTCATGGTTGAACTTAAGCATAATGCACAAACCTCAAAACACAAGCACTTCTTCTTTGTTCTAGAATCTTCCGTATCAGAATTGCCCAAATGTTTTTCTACATGATTTGCCATTATTTGTTTTTACTTTATGCCTTACAATGCACAATTCCATGAATCTTAAAATAGATTAGCTTTCTTATAAAAACTAGATGATTTTTAATGAAATGAACTATCAGAATTAAACGAACATCTACATCATGCATATATGACTCAAAGCTTACATGCTATAATGTGGTATTTATTCATAATTTGGTTGCCAAATCTCATGCGTGCAATGCACGTGTACCTTACTAGTCTAAATGGTGTTTGTGTGTGTGTTGTGCTTGTTAAACACATTGTACATAGTATATCATACATGGTTTAGATTCCGAACATCTAGCTAGAGCATACATGTGCTATGATTTGAATTCAACATAAAATCTATACAAATATTTGAATTTGAGATCGTATCTACATGTAGTTCGTATTTTTATAGTAATTTACTTCTCATATATTCATGTCATGTGTTGTGAAGATAATATTTAGATGGTTGTCTAACTAACCCGAGTACAATCCCATTCAAATAGGGAAAATGTACTCAAATTAAGTACAACTATGGTTCAACTATTTCATAACACTTAAGAAATTTTTATACTACTAAGACAATAAATTCTTGAATCAATTATTGTTACACCAATTACATAAAATGAAACCGAACTATATAAATAATTTATTTCGTATTATCAAGTGATTTTGCACATTTAACATTGAATGTGATGGAAAATTTTCAACAGTTCATGCCATCATACACTTGAGAGGAACCTAAAGATCTTAATTATGTACTCTATGGTAAAAAAATACATGTAATGCTAAATCCGAACTACTGAATTATCCAGGAGAAGACTATGCAGCAACACTGCACAGCAAGTGTTCCTTCGGTTTCTTCAGCCTCGATTCTACCAAAATTAGCACTCCATTGAGAGATGGTTCGCTGTTAAACATAATTGAAGATTTAGGTGCACACTAAGTTATCAATTCATTATCCATATCAAATCTTTCCAGTTATAGCTGTCCAACAGTCCCACACCATTCCAATGATGCTACTCATGAAAATAAAAGAGAATTGCGGTCAATAAGGGACCACTTTGCGTTATCTACTTGCATGATATGATGGTGTCTAACTGGATAGCACTTGGTAGGTAGAACAGGCCAAGCTACATAGGTAATATGATACAAAGCAGTTCAAGATACGGTTACAAATTAAATAGCAGGAACAAAATTTGCAAACAACTAAGTACTCACCTGGTGTTAGAAAGGAAAAAAAATTATGTCATTGTTTACCAAATATTGCACGCATAAAAAAATTAGAAGTAGTTTTAATATTGCTAAAATTATTTGTTTGATAATTTATCAGCCAACAAATGCCATATTGATAATTTTTTAAGAAACTTACTAATACGCTAGCACGGACATACTCTTGTCGTCATGATGATTATTGATTTTCCATTCAAGAAATGCAGTACATATGGTGGTGGGCATTACTTTATTCAGCCTACTATAGTGTGCGGCAGACATGTCTATTTAGAAGCCAGAATCTATAGACCAATTTAGCAAATCCATCCAGGTGAATTGATTTTTTGGGGGAATATACTATCATGAACCATGACATCATATATTGATATTGAAATTTTTTGATCTGTTGCCTTCAGTAACAGTAGCAAAGAAATATCAATACAATGTTGGCATTCTTTCTCAAGTGTATAAATAGAGAACAGCAAGCCAATGTTGTAAAAAAGGCTATTGTGCAACTGAGAGAAACCATTTGTACAATAATTTCAGTTAACTCTTGAAGTGTCTCACAGTCTATCATATGCATCCCCCAATAAAAGATTATCATTTCTACTAACGAATAAAGATTCAAGCCACGTAATTTATATAGATAAATGTTCTAGTTGTTATTCTATTAATTAGTTGACCTCACATGAAATAAAAAAGGAATAAGAGCTGCTATTTGACTGAATTATTGCACCAAATCTAGCCTAATGTCATGAAAACATATGCACCACAAAAGTTCAACAATCCAGTCCATTAATTATATTGTAATGAGATAAAATTGCATAAACGTCACTGGACATGCCCCAAAGATTGTGTGAGAGCAAAAGAAAAACCAAGCATTAAAAGCTCAAGACACTTGCATCTTGACACACTGGTAATGCATGGGTGGGCAAAGCAAGCACAAACCTGCAGAAAAGAAGCAGGCACTGGGTTATCAGGCAGTATGATTGACGGATGAGTGGAAACGACTCGGCCGTCAGGTGCCATAAAGTAGGTGATGGTGAATAATTATAGATTGCAACTATAAAGTATGAAGCCAGGGTTCAGAGGAATATGTGGCTGCAGATTTCGATTGCACAATGTCAAGGCGGCAGACTAAGGCAAATGCAAGCCTTCATGTGAGATGGATATGAAAATTGACATCGCCCACAACATCACGGGCATGGGATGCAACTGAAATTGTAGCTCCAAATAGATCATAGGTCGGCGCACACCCCTGCACAAACCAAAAATAAATCATCAAAAAACAGAATAAAAATTTCAAGATCCGATCCAACCAACCGGACAACGACATGTCAAAAGAAAAGTACTGCGAGGACAATAGTTCGTATGCAATACGATCTATTATAGATTGGCACAGAAGTTGATCAATGTATCCGGTTGAACTAAATTTACGAACAAATAGATGGTTCAGAATTTAACTTGGAAGCTCGAGGATTGCATGTCTGTAATTAGTGTAGATATATAGATAAATCCCCCGAAAAAAACATAGATAGATAGACATATCGTTAACTTATTGTCTCAAGCTAATCAATCGCCGTTTAGTATAAGTTCTGTTACCGGTTCTTCAAGGCTTTCAAGATACAGTCTTTGATTATATGATCAAATGGTCTTATTGTTCGGCAGAATTATTGCATACATATCAAAAGAATTTGTGACTGATTCTACTCTTGGGCATATTAAATATGAGGAAAAATGCGCATTTCTTGCAGCATGTAGTGCATATATAATCTGTGTGAGAGGAGCAATCTGAACATTGGTTAGTGTCACCCCTCCCACTTCCTCATGAGATCATGGTCCCAACTCAAATATATGGTACTAATATACTTTCTGCATATATAATCTGTATAAGAAGAGCAATCAGAACTTTGGCTAGTGTCACCTCTCCCACTTCCTCAAGAGATCCTGGTCAAAATTAAAATACAGGGTACTAATATACTTTCTGCTCCTAAGCATAACTTAACACACGTATTCAGTAAAGGAGGTAAGTTATTTAGCACAGCATGATAATTAATGCAGGAATTTGTGGTTATTGGGTAAAGGAAGTTAGCCATGAATTCACTTGCTATACAGCATATATAGACAGCTAGCTAGCAGGAGCACTGAATTGAAAATTCAAAGAAAGGTGTACATACATGCTAACGGTTTCTCTGAACTGCAAAAATTGTATGCAGCATGTGGTATGCATTGTCCAAGATTAATCACAACAAATTCTTTAACTCAAGTGAAGAATTTGCATATGACCGACAGTTGTCAAAGACTTAATCATGATATAGCAAAAGAAACACAGTATAATTTATGTAAACGAAAGCCATGAGCCTTTGTTTGAAAAATCAACTAATGAACTACTTTGGCAAACGTAGAACAACATGGATAATCAAATGTACATTGAGCTATTAATATGGCAGTGAACTGGCTGGCTGGAGTTTCAATATTGTTGATGTACAGCAGGTAATCTGTTTAACTGTCGTAGGTGATTCAGAAAACCTCACCTGGTTCTTCTCTGCTCCCTATATGGTATAACAGAATCAGCAGCAGTTCTAAATGCTCATAGATACAAAACTGATTTATTTGAGTCAAGAATTAGTATAGGTATAGATAGCAGATGATCCAGTTCAAGACAATTTAGTGCTATATATAGAGGTACCTACCAGATTCTGCCGTAGTAATGGTCGACCCGATGATTTCATACAGCCGCGTAGTGGATGGATTTCCTACTCGTCTTCTCCCATGTGCTTCAGACTGTTGCAGACTGATTTCCTACTCTACGGCAACAACCATACTAAGATTCTTTTTATTAAGCAGGGCTAGAGAAAGATGATGGATTGGATCATGGAAACTAAAGATTCCTAGATTGGATTTTTGAAGGTAGTCGGGGAGATGCTAGACTGAACCTTGCGCTGCCTTTTGTTATTAATGGAGAATTAGGTTGAGCACAGCAGTATGCATGGCATGCAGAGACTGATGCAGATGGCTAGCATCGTTCGATGATGCGCATCGCTGGTGGTTTCATAGGAATGAATGAAGGGAAGAAGATAGGTAAGGGAGAGACGTGCGAATAGGAGATCGAGGGAGGAATCTTTTGGCATCTATCGCAGAAGTTTTTTTCTTGAAATATTAACTAACGTCTAGTTTTTTTAGTGGAAACTAACAGGTAGAGGGATAAACGATCCTTTTTGGTATCTATATAGAGTCTCACCATGAAAGATGTGTTTTCCCTAGATGGAATCGTGGAGACCATATAGAGTCCAACCGTGGGAAAATCATGTGAGTTCTCTGGAAAAAAATTGTGTAGGGAAAAAAATATTGCGTGAGTTAATCTACACCGTAATAATTCGGTCCCACCAGATAAACGGCCCCTATTTTCTAATTAATATAGGAATTTCTAGGAAGTCAAGAATTAGTATAGGTATAGATATGCTAGAAAACACACATTCTTTTTTTATTGTTGAGGGAAGTGCAAATTGTTTTGGTACTGTACACGTTATGTTTGTTGTCCTGATTTTTTTTGGTTGTATTTGAATGCATTTCTAGTAATATAGTAAAATGGGACATAGCTCTCTCTAGTGATGAGGTGCGAATTGTCTTTTTATTGGTACACGTTAAGCTTGTTCTCCCGAAATTTCAAGACGCGCCTTCTTATGCCGAAATTTCAAGCTAGCGTCTCTGTCTATCGTGCTGCGAAACTCCCGCCTCTTCAACCCGCGCCTTGTTACCCCGAAATATTTAAGATATATCTTTGTCTCGTTGTGCTCTGACAACTCCATCCATCTCAACCCGTGCTTTGCTATTCCAAAATTACAACGCGCGCGAAAACTCCCACCTCCTGTGAAATCCCGACACGCGAAATGCCCGTGATACCCCTGAACCGAAAGAACCGCCTAGCTCAAATTGGTGGGGGTAATTTCGTAACTTACCCCGCATTTCGGACAAGCGTGTCCCTAAGCCATGGTTCCCCACTCCCATCACATCCGCCCACCCATTCGTACACCGAGGCCGCAAAAACCCGCGAAGCCCCACACCCTCCTCCGTCCGCCACCTAGACGGAGCCTCTTCCTCGATGACGTCGTCCACAGCAACACCTCAACATCCCTCATCCACCGTACCGGATGAGGATCCGTCGTTGATCTCGTCGTCCCACCGGTTCAGCCACCCCGTCCTCCACCTCCAAGGAGCTGCCCCGACGTTCCCCTCGTCTTTCGCGTCACCTCCATTCCCACACCGTCGTCTTCACCTGCACCACCGGAAGAGCATCATCATCGCTGTTTCCTCGGATGAAGCTGAGGCCTAATTGGCACCACCAAAGAGGTTCTACACTAATCGCCGAATTTTCTTCTTGATTCGATCTCATGGCGCTGCCGGCGCTCGGTCCCAAGCCAACACGACGCGGCTCCATCCACGGCGGCGTCGCCGGCCACTTCCTCCATGGCGTCACTCCCTCGGCTGCGACGTCCACATCAGTAGGAGCTGCTGCTGCTTTAGCTCTCGCTCGTGCTGCTGCTCTGCTCTTGCTCTCGATCCCCTTCTTGGTCTGCTCTTGCTCGCGCCGCTGCTCTCGCTCTTTCTCTTGCTTCCGATGCTACTCTGATTTAGCTACACTTCAGTCGACTGAATCGACTTTCGGGTTAGTCAATTTTCAGGGGGTGGGGGGCTCGCCGGAGTTAAGCAAGAACCAGCCGCATCGGGGAGGGTGGCTCGCCGGAGAGGTACCCCAGTATCTATTTTAGGG
>NC_041388.1:62261244-62272472 GCF_002162155.2 Triticum dicoccoides
GGCTAGAGGGATGGCCGGGGCGGCGGCGGACCGGCGGTGGGGAGTGGTTTCGGGGCGGGCGGGTTGGCGAGGGGCGGTTGTTCGGCCGGTGGTGGCTGGTGGCTCAGGGTAGCCTCACCTGATGCTGCTACACGACCAGGTGCCACGGCTCTCGCACGCGCTGCTGCTACTGCTTTTCTGCTACTAGCTAGTGCATTCAGTTTCGACAGTAAAATCCAGTTTAGATAGTAAAATTCAGTTTCGACAGCAAAATTTAGTTTCGACAGTTAAGTTCAGTTTCGACAGTTAAATTCAGTTTCGACAGTTAAGTTCAGAGATGAGCGGCTGATGTATTTTACATCTAGCACTTTGTGGTTATGTGTCTTACGTCATCTATCGGAGATGCTATTAGAATTCCATTGAGGTTAACGTTGTCTCTCCTGTCCTGCTTCAGCCTTGGCGTCGTACAACTCACCGGAGCTTCTCCAACGACGAAACCCTCCATCACAGTGGAGCAGTACCCCGGGCTCCATCTCAAGATGCCTAAGATCTTCTTCCCGTCCTCCGACAGCCAAGTCAGCCGGATCATCCTCACGGACCAACCCAATCACACTGAGATCAACATGGCTTCGCCAAAGAGGTGGTACACTTGTTGCATCTCTTTTTTACTCTACATGTTATATATATTGTCCATTGAGCACACGCAGTAACATGAAATACGATTAGTTTCTCCTACTATATGACAAGCAGTGAGGTACCAGGCAACTTAGCTATTCGTGATGGACTCTCCTGAACACCATCATTATTAATCTCTGCGCGTTTGAGATGTGCATTTGTCGATGGGCCTGGGAGTTGAGCTGGTAGGGCAGTGGCCTGGGTCCAAAGTAATAGAAGTAGTACAAAACATTTTTTGAGAGTAGGCTTTTCCTTGCTCAAGCCTGCCTATTAGAATCACCAGTGCTTGAAAGGAAAAGTGAAGGAAAAATATAGGAATTGGAAACTTTCCTATGGTACTACTATTAATGAATTTGGTTCAAAGAAATGGAGCGAAGGAAAACTATAGGATTTCTTCCTTTAGTGTCTCCTTCAAAGAAAAACCGTAGAAATTTTAATTTCCACTTGTCCTCCTTTTCAAATTCCTATTCACGAAGCACAAGACTAAGAGATAGTAGCATAATAGCATTATAACCGTACATTTTCTTGTGGTTTGACTTAATCTCACCTTGCTTCTTTGCATCCTGTGATCTTCCAATTCTTGTGAATCAAACACCCAGATTGGCATAAATCCTGTGTTCTTAAATTCTCTGTTTTGCACGTGCATTCCTATCATATTCCTGTCTATTTCCTATCCCTGGATTGTTAGAATCCTCAAATTCAAACAAGCCCTTGCACAATTACTTCTGTTACAAATATGTGTCAAAGAAAACCTTGTGTGGTTTGTCCTGCTCCTGTTGCGCTGTGTTGCACCCCAGCTCAGCTGCTCCAATGACGGAAGGGTTCACCATAGCAGGGATCTGCTCTCCCGACTGTCTTTCGCCACCTTAGATCTTCTTCCCCGCCGCCGGCACCCACGACGACTGCATTACCATCATTAATTGAGCAGATGACCTTGAGGACTACACGGGCCCGCAAGAGAGGTCGCACTCTTCCGTGTCTGCTTATGTTATGCATCACTTAATATGATGACATGCTACTTTATCGTCGTGTTCCCCTATTAGACTCTGAGTCAGGTCCAAACTAATGCTGAAACTTGAGTTTTTAAATGGTTGTGGGGTACATATTGGGGCGGCAATGAGTACTATATGTCTACTATCTGGTTAATCTCGTGTGTCTACTATGAGTTTCATGTTGGGTGCAAACAAACATTAAAGGAGCCATTATCTATATTTTTTAACTAAAGCTATTATCTTCCTGCTATCATTGGTTTTGGGTCTATCCATAGTTTGCTACCATCACTCTGGATTTGTGCATGCACTCCTTACATAATCTCACTATGTTTTATTCCTATGCATGTCAGTTATTGTACACAATGGAACTGAACATGTAGAGCAAAAGAGACGAGCCTTGCGTGGCAATAAAATTCCATGCAGACGTCGCTCGATGGTGGGCACAAAGGCAGCCCCCCTCCACCCATTTCGGATCATAATCAAGAGGAAGATAACTGTTCTGAGGGGGATTCAGAAGGAGAAGACCACTCCTATTTACCCCTTGAGGTCTTCGCTCTAACTTGGCATGCTGATGGTTGTAATATTGTGCATATGGTGCCTTGCATTGCTTATTGGATACATCAAATACGTCATCTGCTTAGTTTAGACATGCTTTGTGTCAATGCCATCTATTTAGTTTCTTTATCGTATATGTGAATCATGCAATGCCATCTTGTTTAGCCAGGCATCATATATGTGAATTTTGCAATGCCACCCTGGTTAGCCAGTCATCTTATATGTGAATTATATCATGCCATCATTTTTTATTACGTGTTAAATTTGTCAACAATTTTAGTACATTCAATTACTCTTCCTGTGCATCAGCCATTCGGCACGGTCATCGAAAAATCTGAAGTGGAAACAAGTCTTCAGATCAGACAATGCTATCTGATGAAGCGCATGTCTTGCTGGTTACGGATAGCTCCCCAGAGGAGGATTCAGAGATAGATGACCAATCCTATCCCCCCCCCCCGAGGTGCATGCTCTAAGTTGGCAGGGTTATGTTGCTCATATCATGTGTATGGTATCTTGCATTGCTATGTCATTTTCTTAGTTTAGACAAGCTTTGTGTGAATGCCACCTATTTAGTGTCTAATTACCATATATGTGAATTATGCGATGCCATCTTGTTGCAAGACATTATATATGTGAATTATGCAATGCTATCTTGTTGCAAGGCATTATATATGTGAATTATGCAATTCCATGTTGTTTAGCCAAGTGTCATATATGTGAATTATATCATGCCATCCTTTTTACAATGTTTGTATATTCAACTGCTCTTCCTATGCATCAGCAATTTGAATTGGTGATGGAGAAATCTAGAGTAAAAACAAGGTCTTCAGAGCAGACAATGCTACCTACTGAAGCAGATATCTTGCTGGTTACATATAGCTCTTCAGAGGAGGATTCAGAGGTAGATGACCAGTCCTATTATCCCCCTGAGGTATATGCTCAAACTTGGCAGGGTTATATTACTCATATCATGCATATGTTGTATTGCAATGCTTAGTTTTTACATCATATGCACAATATTGAATGCCATCTCCTTAGTTGACACATCATATATGTGATTGCCCTTTGCTCATTTGCTTAGTATATAAATCATATATTTGAATTATATCATGCACTACAAAAAAAGACACATCCGTGACATTTTGGGCCAAACGAATTTTTTTTCATACTTATGACACTTCTATGACAATAATTGTGACAAAACACGGTATCATCATAGATGTGGTGGGGTCCTACTTCTATGACAAAAAATCATGACAAAAATGGGCTTTTCGTCCTGGGCGGGCTGGAGACGCAGCTGCATGACATTCTTTGGGCCGTCCATGATGGAAAAAAACCATGGTAGAAGCAAGGGCGATGAAAATATCGAGGTGTTCCCGGTTATGGTGGGTGGTCGGGGCCGAGGGATGCGCATTTCTCTCGTACACTCATGCGCGTGGGTGCGAGGCGTTGGGCTCTAACTGAACCCGAGTGAGGCATTGCGCTCTAACTGAACCCGGGCGATTGCACTGCAGGCTACACATTACTGAACTTGAGCGATCGATCGATGGCTGTTAACTGAACCTGGTCGAGCGATTCCTTCGCTACTACTGCTAACTGAAGCCGATCGATGCTGCCTCTCGATGAACAGTGAGTGTTGCTGGGGGGTTTGGATGAACAGTTCCCGGTGGGGGTGGATGAACAGGACCCCGTGGTGTTGCCTCTGGATGAACAGTGAGCGTTGCTGGGGGGGTTGGATGAACAGTTCCCGGTGGGGGTGGATGAACAGGACCCCGTGGTGTTGCCTCCGGATGAACAGGACCCCGATCAATCGAGCCGGTTGGGGCTGGATGAACAGGACCCTGTGGAGGTCTGGATGAATAGGACCACCCCATGGAGGGCTGGATGAACAGTAGACGGGGGAGGGCTGGATGAACAGTAGCCCGTGGAGGGGTGGTTGAATAGGAGCCCATGGAGAGGGCTAGTTGAACAGTAGCCGGTGGAGTAGCGCGCGGTAGAGGCTGGATGAACAGGAGCCCATGGATGAACGGTCGCAGGTGGAGGCTGGAGGAGGTCGACGGTGGATGAACAGTAGCCCGTGGAAGCTGGACGGGGTTGACGGTGGAGATGAACAGTATCCCGTGGAGTCCCATTTTACGATACGCCACACCCCTCCCGATGAACAGGACCCCCGTTTCGACCGTAGCGCTCCAACACAAGTCCGTTTCCTCCGTTTTGCGGTACACCAGACCCCTCCCGATGAACAGGATCCTGTTTCGAACGTGGCCGGTCGAATACAAGGCCGTTTCCTCTGTCCTACGGTACACCAGGCCTCGTTTGCATCGGCTGTTCCGTCAAAGCCGGTTGGCTCCCACGTGTTCCATTGCCTCCCGATGAACATGATGCATTCCGTTGCCTCCCCATGAACACGACGATGACATAGTTTCTCCGTTCCGACCCAGCCATGTACACAAGCCCTGGCCGTACGTATGCGTGAGTAGGCGTTCGAGACCTCGCCCGTATGTATGTACGTAGACGTATTTTCTTTCTTGCACACTGGCCGCTGTGCGTACGTGTACAGGCTACATGCGCGCCTCAACTACGACACGTGCGCGCTCTAGATCAACCAGTATGTACGTACACGTTCATGACCAGAATGACAATGCAACGTATGCTTCGACTAGGTGGGTCCCGACTGTCAGGCACTTCCTTGCGTGCGAAGGTATAGCTGGTGGGTCCCACAATCACGGGGCGAATCATTTTTTTGCCAGGACGCACTTCCTTACGTGCGAAGATGTAGCTAGTGGGTCCCAGCAGTTAGGGGGGAAACATTTTTTTCGTGAAATACGGTGGCCCGTTCGGTGGGTCCCCACTGTCAGGTACAGGAATAATTATTTTGCACGTAATAAGGAGGCAGTTCCTTGCGGCTGCCGTGGATCCAGCTGTCAGCCCCTCCATGTACAGTACTCTTCCGATGGAAGTCGATCGTTGACCACATTGACCTCGCCGCGCCGAGAGCACCAAGGCGATGGACGACAGCGAGGCCTAGGAAGGGAACGACGCGGAGCCAGGGAAGACGCAGCAGTGGATGCCCACGCGTAGAGGAGTATGAGGGTTGGTTCACTGCGGTGTGAGGCTGACGTCGCCGCAGAATAACAGGGGGTGTGGGTGAGTAGAGGGATGGCCTGGCCAGCGGTGGAGTAGTAGGGGGCGGTGAGGCCTCCACCGCATCGTAGCCAGCCACGGGAGGCAGGAGCACGAGGCACGACCGGCGCTGGTTTGGGAGGCTGGAGCAAGAAGACCAGAGGTTGAAGAAGCACTACGGCCGTTGGATGGACATCGTAGAGTCACTGGAGCTAGAATCGTGCATATTGACTAAGTTGAGAAAGCCCTCCGTCCCCGTCAACTTAGTAGGCCCACAAGTCAGCCTGCCACTATACTAGGTCCCAGCTAGCAGGGGGAGTATTCATTTTTTTGTGCGTAATAAGGAGGCACTTCCTTGCGTGCCAAGATATAGCTGGTGGGTCCGAGCTGTTAGCGGTGGTAACGTTTTTTATGTGAAATACAGAGGCCCTTCCGGTGGGTCCCAGATGTCAGGTGTAGGAATCATTATTTTGCGCGTAATAAGGAGGCATTTCCTTGCGTGTGGCCGTGGACCCAGCTGTCAGCCTCTCCACATACAGTGCACTTCAGATGCATGTCGGTCATTGACCATGTTGACCAGGCCGCGCCAAGAGCACCAGGGCGGTGGACGACAGCGAGGCCTAGGAAGGGAACGACTTGGAGGTAGGGAAGACTTGGCAGTTGTTTCCCACGCGGAGGGGAGTACAATTGTACGAGGGTTTACTGGTTCGTCTGCCGTCGCCGGAGAATAACAGCAGGTGTGGGTGAGTAGAGGGATGGCTAGGCTAGCGATGGGAGTACAGTGGGGTGGTGAGGCCTGCGCGAAAGCACAGCAGGCCGCAGGGAGGAGGAAGCAGGCAGTCCCACCGGCGCTTGTTTGAGCGGCTGGGTCAGGAAGAGCAGAGATTGAAGAAGCACGACGGCCGTTGGATGGAAATCCAACGGTCACTGCTTGTGCGTCAACCTTTTTTTAGGAAAGCCTCAAATCTGTGGAAAACAGCATACAACCCATCTACCATTATTTCTAATAATTTACAACCCATTTGGTAATTCTTAAGGGTTTTTGGAGCCCATATTCTTTTTGTTAGCATTACAGCCCATATTGTGGCCACGGTTAAAAAATTATACGAAATTTTGCATATTTCGGTGCAGTCTGAATTGTTTTTAATCCCGAAATTTCGAGTCACATTCAAACTGATTTTAAAAATAAATGTATATCAATATAAACCCAAATTGTCCATGCATAAATATCAATGCAATTTAAAATCTCGAAATGAAAAAAAGAAATTTGAAACTAATTGTCGGTTTCATGTGTTTTAAAAATGTACAGCTCATTTCTCATTACTGATAGGCCATTTTTTCGGCTAGCCGAATGAAGCTCTCCTCGTCTTGAAAGATTTGCAACCCAACAGGCCTGACAAAGCGACTTACTTGGCAAATCACAAAAAATTGGCCTGTGGCCGTGGACCCAGCTGTCAGCCTCTCCACGTACAGTACTCTTCCGATGGAAGTCGGTCGTTGACCACATTGACCACGCCGCACCGAGAGCACCAAGGTGGTGGACGACGGCGAGGCCTAGGAAGGGACGACGCAGAGCCGGGGAAGACTAGGCAGTGGATGCACACACGGAGAGGAGTACGAGGTTTCACTGGTTCGGCTGCGGTGTGAGGCTGCCTTCATCATAGAATAACATGGGGTGTGGGTGAGTGGAGGGATGGCCTGGCCAGCGGTGGGAGTAGTATGGGGGCGGTGAGGCCTCCGCGGCAGCACAGGCGGCCACGGGAGGCAGGAGCAGGCGACACGACCGACGCTGCTTTGGGCGGCTGGAGCAAGAAGACCAGTGGTTGAAGAAGCACTATGGCCGTTGGATGGACATCAGACGGTCACTGGAGCTAGAATCGTCCATATTGACTAAGTTGACAAAGCCCTCTGTCCCCGTCAACTTAGTAGGCCCACAAGTCAGCCACCCACTATGGTGGGTCCCAGCTAGCAGGGGTATTCATTTTTTGCGTCATAAGGACGCACTTCCTTGCGTGCAAAGATATAGCTGGTGGGTCCGACCTGTCAGTGGGGGAACATTTTTTCGTGAAATACAGAAGCCCTTCCTGTGGTTCCTAGCTGTCAGGTGGAGGAATCATCATTTTGCACGTAATAAGGAGGCATTTCCTTGCGTGCGGCCATGGACCTAGCTGTCAGCCTCTCCACGTACAGTCCACTTTCGATGGATGTCGTTCATTGACCACGTTGACCAAACCGCGCCGAGGGCACCAGGGCGATGGACGACGGTGAGGCCTAGGAAGGGAACGACACGGAGCCAGGGAAGACTCGGCAGTTGTTTCCCACACGGAGGAGTACGAGGGTTTACTGGTTCGTCTGTCGTCCCCAGAGAATAACAGCAGGTGTGGGTGAGTAGAGGGATGGCTAGGCCAGCGATGGGAGTACGGTGGGGCGGTGAGGCCTGCGCGGCAGCATAGCCGGCCGTGGGAGGAGGGAGCAGGCAGTCCCGTCGGCGCTTGTTTGAGCATCTGGAGCAGGAAAAGCAGAGATTGAAGAAGCACGACAGCCGTTGGATGGACATCCAATAGTCACTGCTCTCGTGTGCATTATTTCTAATAATGTACAACCCATTTGCTAATTCTTAAGAATTTGTTTGGAGCCCATCTTCTTTTTGTTAGCATTACACCCCATATTGTGGCCACGGTTAAAAAGTATACGAATTTTTGCATATTTCGATGCGGTCAACTATTTTTATTCCTGAAATATCGATTCACATTCAAACTATTTTGAAAAATAATTTATATAAATATAAAATCCAATTAATTGTCCATGCATAAAAATAATGGAATTTAAAATCTTGTAATGAAAGAAAATTGAAACTAATTCCCGGTTTGATGTGTTTTAAAAATGTACAGCCCATTTCTGGGCAAACCGAATGAAAGTCTCCTCGTCTTGAAAGATTTGTAGCCCAGCAGGGCTGATAAAGCAAGTAGGCCTTGTTTGGGTATTTCTTTTAAAAAAATAGAACCAGGCTAGCCATTTTCATCAAGAAAAAGCACAACTGGGCTTAGGATGTGGTAAACATAAATAAAACCCTGGCTAGACGGGCCACAACCCCCGCACAACCCCGTTATTACCCTGATCCGTCGCTAAAACTAGTATAAATAACACCTGCTTGTTCCTAAAAAAACTACGTGACCTGCTGGGTCCCGGGCTTCTATTTACAACCCACGAGGGAGGCGCACTACACATGGCGACCGAACCAAGGCCGCAAGGAAGAGGATGACGGCGAGGCCTCGGACGGAACGAATAGGAGCCGTGGATGATGCGCCGGTCCAGTCACAGGCGGAGGGGAGTACGAGGGTTGGCTGGTTCGGGTGCGGGTGCGTGTTGGGGCTAACATCGCCGGAGAATAACAAGACATTGGGGAATAGAGGGAGGGACTGGCCAACGTTGGAGGGTATGTACGGTAGGGCGGCGGAGGCGCAGCAAGCCTGGAGGAACAAGACAAGAGATAGAAGATACACAACAGATGTTGGATGTCAATCCAACGGCTGGTAGGCAGAATCGTTTGTTGACTGGCTAGTAAGTTGACACCACCTTGGACAGGCTATTTCCTCACGGGTCCCAAATGTCAGAATCCAAATCTGTCACGGTCATGCGGCCTTTCCTATGAAAATTTATAGCCCATTTGATGTGCTAGTTCAAAATAAGTTTGTGGGTGCTGGTGGGGGCTAATCACTTGGCTACTGTAATGCATAGTGAGCTCAAGCAGCCGGTGAGAGTGATGTTATTTCCCTTGGTTGGGATTTGTTAGTTGTTACAATATTTCACTCTAAACTAAATGACTGGCAAGCCATTTTCCTTGCTTCAAAGAAAATATGACAGGCACAGCCGAGTTGGAAAGGGCAAGAACATCTAACTCCAGCTTACAAACTGTACAAAAGCACGAGGGTTAATTGTTCATCAAGTTTACAAAAAAAAACCAGGTTGAAAAGGGTAATAACATCTAACTCCAGAACTATTTTCGGCAGTCACAGTCAAATGGATCGGTCAGGTCCATAGAATGAACATCCTGGATCGTAAAATTTACTGGATTATGACCACAATATGTTGTAAATAGAAGCCCAGCATGTTCAGAAGCTCATTTGCCCACCTGAAACACATTTTTTTGCTCTTCCACATGCCCATCCGTCAAAACCATGCTGCTGATAAACTTAAGCCCGATGGACAATAGTAACCTTGCATTCAGCAGGAAGAATGTGACAAATCTAGTGTTTGCACGGTTGGCTACATATCGTTCTAGCATTATTGTCTTCAATCGAATCTCATGAGAAGTGAGAAAATCCCGATGCTTACGAATCCACCGATTGGTTATAACTTTCTTACCCCGTCATGTTGCCTAAATAGACATGAAGATTGAAAAGAGTTAAGGTCTAAAAAAAGAGTCTCGAAAGAGCAACAGCTGAACGATTATTCTAGTACACTATATGCGGGCTTCCAATGTGCGTGAAATTATCACCTTTATATACAACTTCTCCGGACATGGAAAGCATTGCAGCAAGCCAATAATCTTGTTCAGATCAAAACTATTCATTTGGATATATAATATCTTGACAGAATCCAGCACCATTGATAGGCCATCCATGGAGAAACTCTTCACTGAGCATAGAACATAATATTAGTACAGAATGTGTACTCCAAGATGACATATAACTTATGCGCAGAAATTTAAAATGCAGCTTATGGTTACAAGTGTAGATGATAATGTAAAGTACCTGAAGAACTATGGAGCCAAACACCATATTGAAATGAGCACAGAGATCATGTATTACACCCAAGGTCTCCAGTTTAGGCGTAGAGAGGACGGTTATTTGCAACGATGAATAACTAGAATTAAGGATCAACCTTTGAAGTGAAGGGGCATCTTGGATGATGAGCTGCCTTCCGTCAAAACAAATTCCAATTCTTACAAGGTTAGGCGGCTTTATTTGGAGACAACCGATTCTAATTGTGAAAACAAGCACCAAGCACTCCAGAGCAGGGCAACTGGAGTGGATGATGCTGTGCAATGAGGCCTCTGATATACAAAGCCACACAAGTGAAAGTTTCTTGAGAAATGGGAGTCGAAGGTTTAGTACCAGATTGTCTGGTAGGTCACACAGCGCAAAGGTGGTGGTGTGGAGAGGGGAGGAAAACCGCGAGATGGACATCGGTGCTGAGGGCGCAGATAGATGGCGTTCGGTATCTGGTAGGTGATTTCCAGGAGAATAGTAGAACTCAAGCAGCTGTAGTTCTGTGAATTCAGGGGATTTCAGCCAGGCGTCCACCATGCAGGGAATGGTATGCTTGCTCAGGTAGCATGACAGGATGCAGAGGCTTTGAATGGAGCCCTTGTGGGAGGAGATGATGGCTATGGGGATTTCAAAATCATTCAAGAGAGATAGGTGACGACAGTCGAGATTAAGGGGCACGGCGCGCCATAGAGGGCGCCACCGAATTGAGAGGACTTGGGTGCGACAGCAATCCTGGGTGGGGACAAGCGAGATGATCTCCCCAAGGACGGCGTCCGGGAGATCGCTGATGCGGTCCACCCGAGATTCTACGGGTTCCTGGTATCCGGTGGGGGCGGGGTCGCCACTTCTCCCCGCGCTGTCGGGTGCGGGATCTACAATAGGTGTCGCCGCTGGCGGGAGCCTCATCTTCTTGGCGCTGGGGTCAGCCGACTCAATTTTCCTCGAGGGTGTCGCGTCGCACTCACGGATTTGAGCAGAGTAACGAATGACGAGCCTAGTTGTAGTGCGAGTGAAGAAGAAGGGGATCTGGGGTTTATCTTTAGTAGTGAGGAAGAAGGGGAGCTGGGGTTTTTCTGTAGGAGTGAGGTGAGGAATTTGGGGGTACGAGTGGAGCGAGCTGACATGAGGTGGG
>NC_041388.1:62272827-62308592 GCF_002162155.2 Triticum dicoccoides
GGTGTGCTGGGTGTGGGTAGCGCCTCTCATTCAGTAAATATATGGACTTTTGAATTGATTTTACTATTTACTAGGGTGGATGGGCTGTTTTGTCTTGGGCCCAGAGAAAGAATTACTACTAGTACAGTGGAGACACTCTACAGCTACCCAGAAAAACAATTACTACTAGTACAATGGATATAATACCGCTTCTGGCTCCTCCTAGATCATCGAAACGTCTCCCTCTACTGAGTGTTGTTATACTTTTGTTCACCGACATGCGGGCCATGCAGCGCGCGGGCCCAAATGCCATCCACCAAATTTGAAAGCAGTATGCAGGCGGAGAGTCACCCCGGTCGTAGCACGGCAATAACGAGCCGTCGTATCACAAAACTTCACCTCCCCGCAGTCTAAGTTTGACGGATGAAGCAACCATCATTTCGCTCTTCGTTGAATCCCCTTCTCCCTCACCGTCTTCAAGAAAGGCAATACTCGGATCTGCCACTGTTCTTCTCTCCCAACGAAGGGAAGGTAAGTGGATCCGTGATGTTGGTATATTTTCGTTCAGAGAAAAAAAAGAAATTCTGCAAAGCAGTAACCAATCCTCACTCTCTTTTTTGTTTCATTGTCATTGCGATTGTGTTTTCCTTTCAGTGGTCTCCTAGTATTCGTCAGTTTCATGATGGACCAAGGAGAACCAGGCAAAGATCTGCCAATATTGGAGCAGACGCGGGAGGCTGATCCCCACGAGACAGAGAACTCCAAGAAGATGGAGGCAGCCACCGAGCCGACCCCAGATACATTCATGGTCACTACTGAGATGGTCAATGCCCCATTTGAGGTTACAGCCCTCGTGGCACTGCAGGAGCAGTTTTCCCCCTTCGAGGATGTCCCCCCCCCCACTGAGCTACCCAAGGTGATTTTCTTCTTTGTCGATCTCGATTGTGGTTTTTCATCTAAGTATGTGGTGATGAATAATGCAAAATTTTATTTGCTTCGATGTCGTGCTATACATAGTGGTTTAAATAACATGTGTTTCTTATACTGGAAAGTAATTTAGAATATGTTTCTGTTTCAATTAGAGCCCTGATGCAAACAAGGATTGTATGGTTGTACATGTCACTCACTATGAGGCAGATGACGTGAATATACGCACTGGGAAAACAGAGTTTTTAGGCTGTTGGATCCTGGAAGCCATTTGCGCTTATACCAATGAAGAGTTGTATTCCAACCTCATTGTTGTCAGGTGTGTTATCCAGGGTGTACTGAAGCACAAGAAGTTCAAAGCTACTCCTTCGTTTGTGAGGCATACTGTTCTTGTCAAGCTTACGTAGGAAGATGACGTGGCATGCCTCCACAAACAAGTTTATGATTGGCAAGGCCACAAGGTTGTCTTCATGAAGGTTCATAGGATTGAGCTGCTGGCGGACGTCCTCGATGATGTTCATGGCAAGGTATGTCTTGTGTCCAGCCCAAATTAGATCGAGGCATGAAATACTTGCCCCAGCTAGTGTTTAATAGTAGTTTGGATTCTGTCTAATTATCCGAACCTTGCCCGTTATCGATCCATCTAGGGCTACTACTCTGTTTGAATCCATCTATGGGAACTGCTGCTACTTTTGTGTGCCCGTGAATCATCGTAATTGTTGCCGAAACAGATGCGTCCTCACTAGTTTTATCATACGAGCAGTGTGTGTTTTGATGAAATAGAGTACTCGTTTGAGAACTATGCACCGATGTATACATAAGTACTTGTAAACACTGTTGGTGCTACCCTACTTGTAAGCAGTTGTGCAAAACACGGCACATTGACTCAACTCGCTTCAACACTAGGCTATCGACCAGCTAACAATCAACAATCTGTTGTCTGAGATATAAGCAACTATGTATCTTGTTACAGTGGTTCATGCAGTTAACTGAGGCCACAATGTAAATTCCAAACGATCACACGCTAGTCCAGCGTTCATGTGGAACACTCACATTAAACTCGTCTTCATAAAAAACATGAAAAGCATGAGTTAAGCAATTTTATACATCTCAATAATTCATAGAACATAACAAACATATACTAGTTAACAGCAAAAGACAAAGTTGTGAGAAGGTTTACAAATCAGGAAAAAACAAGCAAGGCTTCTCTGAGCAAAGGGCCTCCCGGCAGGCTTAAATTTCCTGGAGTTCACTCTGGTTTTTTCTTATTGCGACCATCTAGGGTTAGTTTCTCTCATTCCAGAATAACCAATTATAATTGTGTTCTCAGCTGGAATGCTGAACTGAACCATGTAGTGTACTGACCAGCTGAAATTCTTGTGCATTCCACTAAATTTAAGCACCGCTATTTGCAGAAATAAGCAGACCACAATGTCTCTTGTCCGCACACCTGTCCAAAAAAACCATTGTGCAGTCGTGCCAGCTAGTCCTCGGTCCATGGATGAACTGGTAGAAAGTGCATTTCGGACTAGGATGCAGTTGTTTTCGCTCGTCCCTACACTGCAATCAGGAAGTAAAATGTACGAATCAACTTATTTTATATTGCGTTGGTCATTCTACCTAGTAACTACCAATGTAGGAATACCTGGAAGACGGGTGGTTAGACGACGGCAACGAGGGAGAGCCATCTCATTTTGCACAGTTCTACTAAAACTGAGGTGTGTGCTTTTGATTGCGCAGATAGAAATGATATGGAGACAGACATCCCGAAACGATATGGAGATAGACATCCTTGTTTGCGCAAATACGAAATACAGTTATTTAAACACTGACAGATATTTGCAATGACGTATGATTAACAGCAACATCTATTGTGTTATAATTGGCACTAGATTGATAGTATGAAAGTGTCCTTAAGTAAGTAGCATCACATCACATCAACACTACCACTAGATTAACATGCAGAACAATAGCATTAGTATTACTGTCATGAGAGTAGCACATGGTCAGTAAATGTGCAATCAAATTTGTGCAGTTCCATTGGGATGAAGCAATGTTAGCGGTGTGAGATTTAAGTGTAACTGCAAAAACACAATTCATGGGAAATAAAGCAAGACGGAAGCACTTCATAAAATGGTGGTGGCATTGCTTCAATTTATCGACAGCACTAGACCATTACTTATTAGTGACATTAGGTGGCATTGCTTAATGCTTCATGTGATTTTACATTAACGGTGGCGATATGGGCGTAGGGAAAGCAGGGGCATAAAGTGGTTAGGCAGATGTGGTTGCCGAGAGCGGCAAACACTCAAGCAGCATGTCTGCATTTGTCCCATTTTTTATCTCCTTGGCGACATTTTACTATGTGAGCACAGGAAATCTAGACCTGCTCATTCTCATTTGCATTGTCCCCCAACACCCGTCACTTTCTTTCCTTTTTCAACCAAGAGATAGGTCCACTTCCCCCCCACCCTTCGCCATCCACCATGCTTTCTTCATCTTTTCAACCAAGAGACCAGTTGGGTAGCCAGTATCTACTACTTTCCCCCGTTTCCTCTTAGAACCAAGTCCTAGATTCATGCTACAGCTTTCCCACTTTCTTCCCTGTTTGAACCAACTCTTAGAGTCGACTGTATGAACTAGCTTTACCTCTAATAATAGTAAAAGTCTAGGTGGCTTTGGAACAGCGGACGAAAGTAGAAAAAGATCCACATGAAGCCAAGTGGGGAGCTAGGGCAGTAGAGCAAGGCAGGTTTCGAAGGAATATATACCCGAGGGTCGTCGGCATGTGGCAACGATGGCATCGGGAGGCTGCATCTTGGCCACAATGCCGTAGGGAGGAAGAAGGGGTCGGAGGCCCTCCGGAGCTGGCGCTCTCTCGGAGAGAATGGCACGGCCGCCGATCGGGACGCGTGGGCAGCCGTTGGTCTCCTCCCTCGCCGCCGACGACAGCGTGAATGATGCACCTACACCCTTGCCCCGGTCGAGGTTGTCCGGCCGGATTTGTGACCAGTCATGAGCTAAGAGAGAGTGTGGCCACCTATGTCTTGCTTAGATCTGGAGAGCATGAGAGAGTGAATGAGAGGAACCCTAGTAAAGCAAGTGCTAAGGCTCCTGCTTATATATATAGTGGAGTGATTTTGTTGTACCAGCTTCAAAAAAATGCGCTCCTACGTGTACCTGCGAGTGGGTGTGAGAGAACTAGTGCATGTGTGCACCGCTTCTCTTCGTGAGAGTACAATATACTATGCCCAAAGAACGTTCGCCACAAGAGTAATAGTATATGTGTGTGACGTGTGAGCTAAAATAAAATGTGTGCGATGTCTTTTGTTTTTTAGAAGTTCTAAGGGTATGGTGTGAAGAGCAGATATGTGTGTGGCGTGTACCTGCAGATAGATGGTGGGTGCGAGAGGACTCGGGAGGGTGCGTGTGCGTGAGAGAGAGGGAGCACGTATCAATGCAATGCATGTGTCCATAAATCATTATCCGACAAACATTCGCCACAAGCCTTTTCCTGACGAACGCCATAAGAACCATTAGATCGGCATCCGACAGTGACAGTTTTGCCATGTCATTTAACAGAACAGCCACTCCTCCTACACACAAATCTTCCACATGAGTGTTAGAAACTACCGTATGCTCCCTCCATTCCAAAATGCAGTGCATATAGCTTTATTGAAAATTCGAACCTCGCAAACTTTTACCGAGTTTTCGTGTACCAAATTGCATATGTAGAATACCCTGTATATATCATTTCATTCATCTTCGAGAGGTAACTATAAAGATGGGGGAGGAGTCTACAAAGAAAGACCATCGTATCACCTGTAGCAATTTCAACCATCCTTTGGTGTGGAGGAATATCATAGGAACTCCATATGATATGATTTTTATAGGATTTTTTCCTTTAGAGCCAATTGGTTCATAGGAATAGATTCATATACTCCACATTTCAAAGGAAATAAACATGATATCATTTCTATAGCTTTAGAGCCACTTGCTTCATATGAATGAATTCCTATACTCCCATAATTTCAAAGGAAAATAAACATTAGCGTATATTCAATAGAAAAGTTCCTATGATATGAACCAAATTACATCTCTTTTCTAATCCCTCCTCATAGGAATTGAGATACATGGCATCTCTAGATTCAATAGAAAAGTTCCTATGATGTCAACCAAATGACATCTCTTTTCCAATCCCTACTCATAGGAATTGAGATACCCCATGTCATCTCTTTCCCTACAACGTCCATGTATACATCTTCTATTCCTAAATAGCTAGTACAACCCACTAGTAGCTTTTTTCCAAGACATGCAACAATGGCACAAGAAATATATAGTGTGCGAATAACTTGAAAGATGGCCGCAAGATGAAGCTAATCCGATAGTGCAGAGATGGCAAATCTGAGCACTACTGGCCGTTGGATATCATCAACATTCCACTAGATCTGCCACATGTACAATTTAGAAGACTCCATGGTTGAACTTAAGCATAATGCACAAACCTCAAAACACAAGCACTTCTACTTTGTTCTAGAATCTTCCGTATCATAATTGATTTTTTTTTCTAAAAGAATGGCCATTATTTGTTTTTTACTTTATGCTTTACAATGCATAGCCCCATGAATCTTAACATTTTTATAAAACTAATTGATTTTGAATGAGATGAACTATAAGAACTAAACGAACATCTACATCATGCATATATGACTCAAAGCTTTACATGCTATAGTGTGTATTTATTCATAATTTGGTTTTGAAATCTAATGCATTCAATGCATGTGTACCTTACTAGTTTTGAGTAGAGTAGCAAATTTCACGCGGCCCCAGATATATCAAAATGCAGGGCCCATGCATCATTGCCTTTCGGTCGAACCTACGTCCATAATTTTTTGTACGTACTATATCTCCACTGGTCCCCGATGAGGGAGTCCTAGATTAAGGGGTCCTCGGACAGCCGGACTATATACTTTGGCCGGACTGTTGGACTATGAAGATACAAGATTGAATGCTTCGTCCCGTGTCCGGGTGGGACTCTCCTTTGCGTGGAAGGCAAGCTTGGCGATTCGGATATGCAGATCTCTTTCTCTGTAACCGACTCTATGTAACCCTAGCCCCCTCCGGTGTCTATATAAACCGGAGGGTTTAGTCCGTAGGACGGGAACAACAATCATAATCATAGGCTAGCTTCTAGGGTTTAGCCTCTACGATCTCGTGGTAGATCAACTCTTGTAATACTCATATCATCAAGATCAATCAAGCAGGAAGTAGGGTATTACCTCCATCGAGAGGGCCCAAACCTGGGTAAACATTGTGTCCCCCGCCTCCTGTTACTATCAGCCTTAGACGCACAGTTTGGGACCCCCTACCCGAGATCGGCCGGTTTTGACACCGACATTAGTGCATTCATTGAGAGTTCCATTGTGCCGTCTCGTAAAGGCTTGATGTCTCCTTCGATCAACGACAACGATGCGATACAGGGTGAGGTTTTTCTCCCCGGACAAATCTTCGTATTCCGCGGCTTCGTACTGTAGGCCAACTCGCTTGGCCATCTGGAGCAGATCGAGAGCTACGCCCCTGGCCATCAGGTCAGGTTTGGAAGCTTGAACTATACTGCCGACATCCGCAGAGACTTGATCTTCAACGGATTCGAGCCCATGTCAGGTGCGCCGCACAGTCACGATGAGCATGACTTAGCTCTACCGTCGGACGGTGTTCGGGAGATCACACCTGTGGCTACTTCAGCCCTCAATCCGGAGCAGATCGTGTCGTCCGAGGACGGGTGGATGGACCCCTCCATGGAGGCCGCACACTCAGCGGTGATAGAGCCGAATACTGACTTCACCTCCTATGAGACTTGTGTTACCGGACCCTTGGATTCGACCCCGGCCACAGGCTCCGAACCATTTGCGTCCGTGCCTATCGAATATGATTGGGAACCGATCATGGAGTTTACCTATGCGGATATCTTTCAGCACTCGCCCTTGGGCGACGTGCTAAACTCATTGAGGTCTCTCTCCTTGTCAGGAGACCCTTGGTCGAACTATGTCTGGCTTGAGTGGGAAGCAGACGACGAATAAATTCATTCCCCACCCACCACCCACTTAATAGCCACTATCAACGACTTAACCGACATGCTTGATTTCGGCTCCGAAGACATCGACGGTATGGACGACGATGCAAGAGAAGAACATGAACCACCGCCCACAGGGCGCTGGACAACCACCTCATCATATGATATATACATGGTGGACACCCCCAAAGAAAGCAATGGCAATAAGGCAACGGAGGATAATCCCCTCGAGAAGCAATCTAAGCACTGGCGTCATCGACGCCGCTCTAAGCCCCTCCATAGAAAAAGCAGCGATACCGGCACTAGAGACAATAACGTTGCGGATAGTGTCGAAGACGAAGACAATCCCCTCCAGCCAAGCTTGGAGTGGGAGGATGAGCAAGCCAGCCCTAAGGAACAGGCGACAGACGAAGAATCAGGGAATGACAATTACATGCCCCTCTCCAAAGACGAGGTGAGCCTCGGTGATGAAAAATTCATCGTGCCTGAGGATCCCGTCGAGCAGGAGCGCTTCAAGCGCCGGCTTATAGCCACATCAAAAAGCTTGAATAAAAAGCAGCAGCAGCTTCAAGCTGATCAAGATCTACTAGCGGATAGATGGATCGAGGTCCTGGCAGCCGAGGAATACGAAATCGAGCGCCCAACCAAAAGTTACCCAAAGCGCAGGTTGCTACCCCAACTCGAGGAGGAAGCATTAAAGCCTACACTACCAGCTTATGATGCGGCGGACCGGCCACCTCATGGCCGAGACAAAGCGGTGCATCAGCCCGAAGTCCAGCCCGCACCCCGTCGCCAGTCAAACAAAAACACCAAGGCCCGGGGCTACACGCAGGACCTGCGAGACATATTGGAAAACAAAGCAGGACATACAAGATTGATCTACGGATCACGGGGGCGCGCCCCAACGCGTGACGACGACCGTCACGCCGGATATACTAAAAGCAAATCCGGCTGGGCCGAATACAGCAGACAAGACTCGTATGAACTGCGTCATGATATAGCCCGGCACAAAGGCGCCGCACACTCCCTATGGTTCACCGACGAACTAATGGATCACGAATTCCCAGAAGGGTTTAAACCCGTGAACATTGAATCATATGATGGTACTACAGACCCTGCGGTATGGATAGAGGATTTTGTCCTCCACATTCACATCGCCCGCGGGGATGATCTACACGCCATCAAGTATCTCCCACTAAAACTCAAAGGGTCGGCTCGACATTGGCTGAATAGCTTGCCAGCAAGCTCCATCGGAAGTTGGGAGAACCTGGCAGACGCACTCCTGGACAACTTCCAGGGCACTTATGTGCGACCACCGGATGCTAATGATTTAAGTCACATAACCCAACAACCCAGAGAGTCAGTCAGGAAATTTTGGACTCGGTTCCTAACTAAAAAGAACCAAATTGTCGACTATCCGGATGCCGAAGCCCTAGCGGCCTTTAAACACAACATCTGTGACGAGTGGCTTGCCCGACATCTCAGCCAAGAGAAGCCAAAATCTATGGCAGCCCTCACGACACTCATGACCCACTTTTGTGCGGGCGAGGATAGCTGGTTGGCCCGTAGCAACAACACAGCAAGCAATCCTAGCAGATCAGAGGCCAGAGATAGCAACGGTAAACCCCGACGCAACAAACACAAGCGTCGCAAAAATGGTGGTAATACCGAAGATACGGTAGTCAATGCCGGATTTAGTTGCTATAAGTCCGGTCAGCGGAAAAGGCCATTCAAAAATGACAATTCGGGCATGTCCATTCTGGACCGCATACTCGACCGTCCATGCCAAATTCATGGCACCCCAGGAACACCAGCCAATCATACCAACAGAGAATGATGGGTCTTCAAAAAAGCCGGCAGATCAGGTACCGAAAATGAGAAGGGGTCTCAAAGCGATGATGGCGACGAGGAGCCCAGATCACCGAATACAGGAGGGCAAAAGAAATTTCCCCCGCAAATACAAATGGTGAATGTGGTAAACGCCACCCACACTCCCAACCCGGACCGGATGTGCACCCTTAGGGATGTCGACCTAACGGAACCAGTCGCCCCACAATATAAACTGGGGCCAATCACCTTCAACTGCACAGATCGTCCGGTTAATACCAATCAGGGCAACTTAGCCGCACTAGTCCTCGACCCAATAATTGATGGGTTCCACCTTACACGAGTCCTTATGGATAGAGGCAGCAGTCTAAACCTGCTTTACCAGGACACGGTGCGCAAGATGGGCATCGATCATTCGATGATCAAGCCCACTAAAGCCACCTTTAAAGGTATTATACCAGGTGTGGAGGCCAGCTGTACAGGCTCCATCGCCCTTGAGGTAGTCTTCGGATCACCGGGCAATTACCGTGCCGAAGAGTTAATCTTCGACATCGTCCCCTTTCGCAGTGATTATCAGGCACTGCTCGGACGAACCGCGTTCGCTCGATTCAACGCGGTGCCACATTATGCCTACCGTAAGCTCAAGATGCCCGGTCCGCGTGGCGTCATCACGGTTAATGGCAAGGCCGAACTCCCCCTCAGTACCAAAGAGTATACCGCTGCTTTAACAGCAGAAGCAACGAGTGGCACCTTTCAATCGGACCTCGAGTGGACGGCCAAGCTCCCGGACACCGCCAAAGGACTCCGAACTACTTCGCGGCAGGATAGCCTGGCTCGTCCAGAGCTCAATTAAACACTCCGGCGAAAGCCAGGACAGGCCACATACTGCGGCTCATCCTCTCTGTGGCACACAAATAGTTCTTTCATTTTCTTTATAGGTTCATTCTTGCCCAGACAAGGACCGGCAATACGGAAAAAGCTCAAACGCACAAGGGAACCCTTAGATATTCCCCTCGATGACCATCCAACTGCACTCCGGCTCCGCACACAGCTTCTTCCCGCCTGGTCTCAGTATGTTCCGCAGTCACTTTCTCTTTTTATTACTTTACATGTACTCATACGCGTCGACGTATTATTCAAATAAAACATGTGGATTTATATGAGGCCTATCTGCCATTATCTCTTATTGAAATTCTTTTGTCAAATGGCATCCGTACACCGCGATATGCTTTAATATGCCAGGGGCTTCATTTTACCCATAATACGGCAATAAAGTCTGAACACCTTCATGGTAGTTCGGCACCCCGAACTTATAGCATTATATGCATCAGCTCCGAGTCATGTCTTGGGTCAAATGTTGGGTTTTCCCGGCTCCCATGTTTTGCTGCCTTACGTTCCACTATATCGGCTAAGGCGGCACAGGGAGAACTACTGCGATTGTGTCCCGGTTCTTCCGGACGAGCACTGAGGGAGTCTTGGATTAGGGGGTCTCTTTACAGCCGAACTATATCCTTTGGCTGGATTGTTAGACTATGAAGATACAAGATTGAAGACTTCATCTCGTGTCCGGATGGGACTCTACTTGGCGTGGAAGGCAAGCTAGGCGATACGGATATGTATATCTCCTCCTTTGTAACCGACCTTGTGTAACCCTAGCCCTTTCCAGTGTCTATATAAACCAGAGGGTTTTAGTCCGTAGGACAACATACAATCATACCATAGGCTAGCTTCTAGGGTTTAGCCTCTCTGATCTTGTGGTAGATCTACTCTTGTACTACCCATATCATCAATAATAATCAAGCAGGACGTAGGGTTTTACCTCCATCAAGAGGGCCCGAACCTGGGTAAAACATCATGTTCCCTGCCTCCTGTTACCATCCGCCTTAGACGCACAGTTCGGGACCCCTACCCGTGATCCGCCGGTTTTGACACTGACATTGGTGCTTTCATTGAGAGTTCCTCTGTGTCGTCGCCATTAGGCTTGATGGCTCCTTCGATCATCGTTTGCGATGCAGTCCAGGGTGAGACTTTTCTCCCCGGACAGATTTTTGTATTCGGCGGCTTTGCACTATGGGCCAATTCACTTGGCCATCTGGAGCAGATTGAAGGCTATGCCCCTGGCCATCAGGTCAGGTTTGGAAGTTTAAACTACACGGCCGACATCCGCGCAGACTTGATCTTCGACGGATTCGAGCCTCTGCCTTGTCTGTCACGCAGTCACGATGAGTACGATTTAGCTCTACCATCAGACAGTGTTCAGGAGATCGCACCGGCAGCTGCTCCGACCCTCAATTCGGAGCCAGTCGCGCCGTCCATGGACGGGTGGATGGACCTCGCCACAGAGGCCTTACCCTCATCTGCGATCAAGCCGAACATCGACCTTACCCTGCACGAGAGCCGTGTTGTCAAACTGCCAGATCTCTCTCCGGCCACGGACTCCGAACCGCCTGCGCCCGTTCCTAGCGAATCCGATTGGGCGCCGATCGTGGAGTCTACCTCCGCGGATATTTTTCAGCACTCGCCCTTTGGCGACATAATGAACTCATTAAGGTCTCTCTCCTTGTCAGGAGGATCCTGGCCGAACTATGTCCGGCAGGATTGGGATGCGGATGACGAAGAAATTCGCTACCCACCCACCACCCACTTAGTAGCCACTGTCGATGATTTAACCGACATGCTCGATCTCGACTCCGAGACATTGACGGTATGGACGACGATGCAGGAGACGAACAGGAACCACTGCCCACAGGGCACTGGACGCCCACTTCATCGCATGACGTATACATGGTGGACACACGAAAAGACGACGACGACGAGGAACGGAAGGACACAACGAAGGGTTGTCCCCTAGAGAAGCAGTCAAAGCGGCGGCGTAAGCGCCGCCCCAAATCCCGCCTCGGCAGAAACAATAATCACATAGACCCAGCGTTAGAGCAGGGTGAACCATCACCGGACCACGGCAACACGGAGAATCAAACCGAACAACCTGACTCTGTCAAAGATAATAATCGGGACGACATCACACCAGACAGACACCCAGAGCAACAGAATGCCCATCAAAGGCTCGTTGCCACCGCGAGGAGTCTAAAAAAGCAGAAGCAAAGGCTCAAGGCTGCGCAAGACACACTCCGAATCAGATGGAGTAAAGTACTCAACACAGCAGCGAAGTACGGCGGTAATTGCCACACCAAGAGCTACCCGAAGCGGAAGTTGCTACCTGAATTTCATGAGGAGGCCTTAGATCCCCCGCAACCAAAAATTAAAACGTCCATCTGGCCGGATAGACGACCTCACGACCAACATAGAGCGGCAAACAACGCCGCACATGAGCCAATACGCGATCCACGCGAGGGCTCGCATCAAAAGGACGGCGCAACCAGATCCATCTATGGACCACGCAAGCGCACTCCAGCATACGATGCAACACAACAAACATCCGAACAACGCGGTACACCCAGATACATGGGTGCCGCACACCCCCTATGTTTCACCGATGAGGTGCTGGACCATGAATTTCTAGAGGGATTCAAACCCGTAAACATAGAGGCATACGACGGAACAACAGACCCTGGGGTCTGGATTGAGGATTATATCCTCCATATCCACATGGCTCGAGGAGATGATCTCCACGCCATTAAGTATTTACCCCTCAAACTCAAAGGGCCAGCTCGGCACTGGCTTAAAAGCCTCCCCGAAAGCTCCATTGGAAGCTGGGAAGAGCTCGAAGATGCTTTTCGGGCAAATTTTCAAGGGACTTATGTCCGACCTCCGGACGCGGACGATTTGAGTCATATTACTCAACGGCCCGGAGAGTCAGCCCAAAAGCTTTGGAACAGGTTTCTTACTAAAAAGAACCAAATAGTCGACTGTCCGGACGCCGAAGCCTTGGCAGCTTTTAAGCATAGCGTCCGTGACGAATGGCTTGCCAGACACCTCGGCCAAGAAAAGCCGAGAACAATGACAGCACTAACAAGCCTCATGACCCGCTTTTGCGCGGGTGAGGACAACTGGCTAGCCAGATGCAGCACCAGCGACCCAAGTACATCCAAAGTTAGAGATGGAAATGGGAAATCACGATGCAGCAAAAATAATACGCGCCGGAATAAAGAAGATAGCCCGAAGAGCACGGCAGTTAAGGGAGTCCTGGATTAGGGGGTGTTCGGGTAGCCGGACTATACCTTCAGCCAAACTCCAGGACTATGAAGATACAAGATTGAAGACTCCGTCCCGTGTCCGGATGGGACTTTCCTCGGTGTGGAAGGCAAGCTTGGCGATGCGGATATTCAAGATCTCCTACCATTGTAACCGACTTTGTGTAACCCTAACCCTCTCCGGTGTCTATATAAACCGGAGGGTTTTAGTCCGTAGGACAACTTCATCATACAACAATCATACCATAGGCTAGCTTCTAGGGTTTAGCCTCCTTGATCTCGTGGTAGATCTACTCTTGTACTACCCATATCATCAATATTAATCAAGCAGGACGTAAGGTTTTACCTCCATCAAGAGGGCCCGAACCTGGGTAAAACATTGTGTCCCTTGTCTCCTGTTACCATCCGTCCTAGACGCACAGTTCGGGACCCCCTACCCGAGATCCGCCGGTTTTGACACCGATATTAGTGCTTTCATTGAGAGTTCCTCTGTGTCGTCACTTTCAGGCCCGATGGCTTCTTCGATCATCAACCACGATGCAGTCCAGGGTGAGACTTTTCTCCCCAGACAGATCTTCATCTTCGGCGGCTTCGCACTGCGGGCCAACTCACTTGGTCACCTTGAGCAGATCGAAAGTTACGCCCCTGGCCATCAGGTCAGGTTTGGAAGCCTAAACTACACGGCTGACATCCGCGGGGACTTGATCTTCGACGGATTCGAGCCACAGCCAAGCGTGCCGCACTGTCTCGATGGGCATGATATAGCTCTGCCGCCGAACAGCGCCTTGGAGGCGGCACACGCATCGGTTCCGACCATTGATTCGGAGCCCACTGCGCCAATCGAGGATCAGCGGTTGGACGCTGCCCCAGGGGCTGCGTTCTCAGAGGCGATCGAGCCGAACTCCAGCCCCGCACTCCGCATGGCCCGTGACTCCAAGGAGCCGGATTCCTCTCCGAACTCCGAGCCCCCCGCGCCCCCGCCGATCGAATCCGATTGGGCGCCGATAATGGAGTTCACCGCCGCGGACGTCTTTCAGCACTCGCCCTTCGGCGACATCCTGAATTCTCTAAAGTCTCTCTCTTTATCAGGAGAGCCCTGGCCGGACTACGGTCAGCAAGGTTGGGATACGGACGATGAAGAAATTCAAAACCCACCCACCACCCACTTCGTAGCCACTGTCGATGACTTAACCGACATGCTCGACTTCGACTCCGAAGACATCGACGGTATGGACAACGATGGAGGAGAAAACCAAGAACCAACGCCTATAGGGCATTGGACAGCCACCTCATCTCACGATGTGTACATGGAGGATACCCCTAAAAGAAGCAGCAACGAGGAAAACGGGGAGGGGGATCGATCTCTCGAAAAACAATCAAAGCGTCGGCGTAAACGTCGACCTAAGCCCCGCCTCGATAAAGACCCAGCCATAGAGCAGGATGAGCCGGTAGACGACGAGCATGCCTCAGAGCAACCGTCCCAACAAGACAACCCGGATAGAGAAACCGAACATTCCTCCCCTGGCAAAAATGGCATTCCGGACGACCCTACGCCGGACAAGCCCACGAAGCAGAAGAACCTCCACAAACGACTCGTTGCAACCGCATGCAGCCTGAAAAAGCAGAAGCGGAAGCTAAAGACTGCGGAAGATGCACTCAGGATCAGATGGAGTAAAGTAATCAATACCGCAGACAAATACGGCGGTAGTCGCCGCACTAAAAGCTATCCAAGGAGAAAACTACTGCCTGAATTCGACGAGGAGGCCTTAGAGCCCTCGCATTCAAAAAGTAAGAAAGCCACACGGTCGGATAGACAACCCTAGGGCCAGCTTAAAGCGGCAAGCAGCGCCGCACTTAAGCCGGCATGCGACCCACTTAAGGATTCGCATCACGGCCCAGCTAGGTCCATTTACGGGCCAAGAAAGCAAGCTCTCGTAAGCAATGCAATAAAGCCATTATCAGAATCCGGCACACCCAAATACAGGGGTGCCGCACACACCCTATGTTTCACCAATGAGGTCCTAGATTATGAATTTGCAGCGGGATTCAAACTCGTAAACATAGAGGCATATGATGGAACAACAGACCCTAGAGTCTGGATTGAGGATTATATCCTCCACATACATATGGCTCTAGGAGATGACCTCCACGCCATAAAATACTTACCCCTCAAGCTTAAAGGGCCAGCCTGGCATTGGCTTAAAAGCCTTCCTGAAAACACAATCGGAAGTTGGGAAGAGCTCGAGGACGCTTTCTGAGCAAATTTTCAAGGGACCTATGTCTGCCCTCCGGATGCAGATGATCTTAGTCACATAACTCAACAGCCCGGAGAGTCAGCTCGGCAGTTCTGGAATAGATTTCTTACTAAAAAGAATCAGATAGTCGACTGTCCGGACGCTGAAGCCTTAGCAGTTTTCAGGCATAATGTCCGAGACGAATGGCTCGCCATACACCTTGGCCAAGAAAAGCCAAGAACAATGGCCGCACTAACAAGCATCATGACCCGCTTTTGCGCAGGAGAGGATAGCTGGTTGGCAAGATGCAGCACCAGCGACCGAAGTACATCCGAAACTAGGGATGGAAACAGAAAACCGTGACGCAATAAGGACCGTCGCCGGACTAAGGAAAAAAGTCCGAAGAGCACGGCAGTCAATGCCGGATTCAAAAGCTCACGACCGAATCAGAAAATGCCGCCCCTCCAAGATAACAGGGACGACCTATCCAACCTAAACAAAATCTTGGATAGGATATGTCAAATACACAGTACTCCCGGAAAGCCTGCTAACCATACCCACAGAGATTGTTGGGTTTTCAAACAATCTGGCAGACTCAACGCCGAACACAAGGGGCTCGACACACCAAGCGAATATGAGGACAAACCCCAAAAGCAGAGTACTGGGAAACAAGAGAATTTCCCACAAGAAGTAAAAACAGTAAACTTACTCCACATAACAAAACGTGCGGCGCCCATAAAGATACGCTCCCCACGGTCTATCCCAAAGGTATCCCGCCACTGGTTGTCAAAACCAATCATCTTCGATCATCTGGATTATTCTAGAAGTATCAGGAACCCAGGCTGGACTGCCCTGGTACTCGATCCAATAATTGGTAGACTCCAGTTTTCAAATGTCCTTATGGACGGTGGCAGCGGACTCAGCCTGATATATCAGGACTCAATCCGCCACATGGGGATCGACCCAAAAAGAATTCGCCACAGCAAAACCTCCTTTCAAGGAGTAACGCCAGGTCCGGAAACCCATTGCATGGGTTTTCTCCGCCTTGAGGTTATTTTCGGCTCTGTCGATAACTTCCGTCACAAAAAGCTGACTTTCCACATCGTCCCATTCTCAAGTCGCTATCAAGCACTGCTGGGACGCGAAGCTTTCGCCCACTTTAACGCAATACCGCATTATACATCTCTTACGCTTAAGATGCCCGGTCCATGCTGCATCATCTCCTTAACGGTGAAGTAGTAAGGGCGCCTCCCCCAAGCGGAGGATTGTGCGGCCGCTTTAACAGCCCCACAATATAATGGCTTCACCAGCCAGAACATCGAAACAGGTCATTAAGACAACGGACACGGATAGACGAGTCCGGCACAAAAGTATCGTTGATAAAGGCTTAGTGGCCATATACCCCTGCACTAGGGGCTTCACATGTATAAAATAAGAGACAATAAAGCTCAATTTTCCATATTTTACTTTACACTTTGTTTATTTCATATAACTTTTGTTCGGCACGCCCCTTTTTCAACTTAGTTGCTCTCTTTTTTACAGATGAACGTCATGTTGTGCCCGTCCAGGATACGGCACAACGGAGACACATGCGCAGACGTGCAGTAGGGACCCGTTCCAAGGATTCTTTTCAGATTAAGACCCTGAGTAAACCTTTTTTACTGTCTCTTGTTGATACACATCCCCTGGTTCTATGACCAAGTAGGAGGCAGGCGTCTTGGCATGTGGCCACGTCAGAATTCTTGCGCGTACCTGGACACTAGGGGCTTCTACCTTAGAGCGTTACTTAGCCCGCTCTCATAAAGACCGAATACCTTAGGGAGTGTTCGGCGTCGCGAGTTTGGCCTTATATGCATCAGCTCCGAGTCATGATTTTGGTAAAATGTTGGGTTGCCCGGCTCCTGTGTTCGGCCGCCTTACGTTCCGCTCTATCGGCTATGGCGGCACTAGGAGAACTACTTCGATTGTGCCCTGGTTCGGCCAGGCGAACACCTCAGTAGAGAAAGCCGAAAACTGACTGTCATGATATGGCGTGAGACTGGTCAACCACTCGATGACTCTCCGGAATCTATAGGATTCCCCCGCATTAACGAAGGGCCGTTTCCCGGCCAGGCACATACGCGCCCCGAATTCGGGCGAGCGCAGTCGCCACCAGGGGCTACCTAAATAGTCCCATTGTCAAGCTCCTATGGCTAAGTGAAAGTGTTAAAGCATTATAGTCCGGTTGCCTAGCTTGCTGCTCTATCACCTCCTTTGTAGGACCAAGACGTTGGATTAAGTGTGAAAATGCGCCTTCTGCGAGCACCCCCGCACTATGTGCGTGGGGGCTGAAGCCAACGACTGCCATCTTTCAGATTTTGTATGTATATCTTAAAACGGCCGCACAGGAGGTGTTCCACATACTTGCAGGCACAAGTATAAAAGGCTACTACAATTCATCAAAATATTGCTTCATAATTACATATGCTATTAGAACATACCATCCTTCGAGCACTGGATCTCTATTACACGAGCGCCTTCAAGGACTTCCTGAAAATAGTGCTCGGAGGGTACTCGGCTTTGGTACGAATCTCGGGATGCAACAACGGTGGTCTCCATCTCTGCCCAATATGTCTTGACATGGGCGAGAGCCATCCGTGCGCCCTCTATGCATGCTGACCTCTTCATCGCATCGATACGTGGCACTGCGCCAAGGAATTGCTGCACCAAGCCAAAATAACTCTTCGGCTCCGATCTCCCCGGCCACAGATAACCCATGATGTACTTCATGGCGAGTCCGGACAATCTATTCAGTTCGGCCCATTGAGCCAGACGATCGTCCACTGCCAGTGGACGCTCTGGATTGTGGAACTGCGACCAGAAAAGCCTTTCCACCTCGCGATCTTCTTGATCTCGAAAGTGTTCGGTCGCATCAGCAGCACTCGCTGCCAAATCCAGATAGGTTTCTTTCGCACTCCACATCCCGTCCAACGGAGCAAACTTCGGATCGCCAAACTTCCTCCGCAGCATAAAGGGCTTTCCAGCTGCAATCTGTCCGGCCTGATGCAGCTCCTCCTTCACAGCTCTCATCGCAGAGCGAGCGTCCTTGGCATCAACAACGGCCTTCTCTAAGTCCGTTTGTCTCGCCCGGTCTTCTTTCTCAAGAGACTTGCAACGGTCAGCAGCGCTTTTTAACTTCAGGGCCATCTCGGCCATCTCCTTCTTGCTTTGGCAGTGAGCAGCCTGTTCGGCTCTCAGCTCTTCAAGTGCCTTCTCAGTAGCCGCATCACTGGTCCTGGCTTGTTCCTTAGCTCGGGTAAGTTCTGCCCGGAGACTCTACACGGCGGCCGCACCATCTGCGTCAAGCACACACATTGTAAGATACTGGCATAAAAGATACTCTTACCAGATGCCGCCCGAGGAATTGCATACCTCAAGCATCATCAAGTCGCTCGTTGACGAGCGCGATGTCGGCATCTGCCACGTCAAGTTGCCGCTTTAGTTCGGCTCGATTCCGGACACTTCGCCACCTGTATACAAAGGCGAAAATTAGACCTGGGATTATGATCCTCTGCGTGCCGTCAATTTTGACAACGCATAGAGTCTCAGGGGCTACTACCTACACAGGGTGCATCTTGTTTATGCGCAACTGACAAAGAAGTACATTATCAAACGTACCTCAAAACCCATCAGCAAACTTCTGACGGCCTCATGCAATCCGCTTTCTGCGGACAAAATCCTTCCAATCACCGTACCCATCAATGCACGGTGCTCCTCTGAGATAGAAGCTCTCCCCAGCAGAATCATCAGCTCCTCCGACCGTGCACCAGACGGTGCCGGACTCGTCCTATGACCTCCATCGAAGGAAGGACGCGGAGAACCTTGGGGGGCCATATGGCTACCTTCCAACCCTACCGGATTCGGAGAAACCCTCCACGACAACACCTCAAGGTCGCCCGCCTTGCTAGGCGGTACGGCAGGGGGAGGCGTTCCACTCTCCATCATCTCCGGAAGAAGATCCCCCGAAGACGAGCTCTGATGAGAAGGGCTGAGGTCCGAGCTACAAGGTAAAATTTCGGTTAATCTTCTCAGATAAAATGTAAGGATTTATCTCATCCCTCTAAAGGAAAATCTTTCTCTACTTACGGCTCGCTGGAGGCCTGATCCCTTTGGGGGCGTAGTTCGGCCGAGGATCTCCCCGGCGCCGGACCCTCTGACAAGGACTTCTTCCCCCGCTTTGAGGCCATGGTCTCTGGGTCGTCAGAGGCGGCCCTCTTCTTCCTCCTAGGAGAGGAATTGTCGGTTCCTCCCTTCGGAGCAGCCTCCTTCGAGGAGGCCATAGTTTCCTTGTCCTCCCCCTCACTTTCCCACCAAAGGCACGATCTTCAACATCTTGACTAGCACGGGATCCGGCCTGGTCTCAGGAAGGGGAGCCGGACACCTGATCAGCTTCGCCTTCGCTACCCACTCCTGTTTAAAAGGACAACTCTTTTAGGGGCAAGTTTAGGACAATTTTACGGATAGCGAGTCTGGGCACAAGGTTACTTACTTGAGTATCCGGGCGATTGCAGCTTAAACCTGCGCCCTCGGTCAAATCCGGACACATTGCTTGTGATCCGAAGAACATTTTATACATCTCCATGGGCGTTGCGCCCATAAAATGCTAGAGAGCTCATGCTCCCTCCGGATTAAACTCCCACAAACGAAGGGAGCGACATTTGCCGGGCAATGTTCGGCGAATCAGCATGACCTACGTCAGTTTGACCAGGTTGAGGTCTCTTTCTAAGAGATCCCTAATGCGGCCCTGCAACAGGGGCACGTCTTTGGATAACCCCCAATCTAATCCTTTGTTGACCCATGATGCTAGCCGTGGTGGGGGACCCGAGCGAAAGGCAGGAGGCACCACCCACTTGGCGCTCCTGGGAGTGGTGATATAGAACCACTCTCATTGCCACAAGCCGAGCTCCTCTTGGAAGGAGCCCTCGGGCCATGGAGCATCGGCATTCTTACTTATGACAGCACCTCCGCACTCTGCGTGCCGTCCCTCGATCATCTTTGGCTCCACTCCAAAAGTCTTGAGCCATAATCCGAAGTGAGGAGTAACACAGAGGAACGCTTCGCACACAACGATGAATGAGGAAATGTGGAGGATGGACTCTGGAGCTAGGTCATGAAATTCCAGCCCATAATAGAACATCAGCCCCCTCACGAAGGGATCCATCGGGAAGCCTAAACCCCGAAGGAAGTGAGACATGAACACTACACTCTCACCAGGCTGGGGACTGGGAATAGCCTGCCTTTGAGCAGGCAACCTATGCAAAATTTTGGCGGTCAAAAACTTGGCCTCTCTCAACCTTAGCATGTCCTCCTCCATGACGGAGGAGGGCATCCATCAGCCTTGAAGGTCGAAACCGGACATTGTTGAAAGTCCGAAGCGCCTGGAATCTGGAGCCTAGGGTGTTGGAACTCGAGGCGACAGGCGAACTTGTTTTGAGATTGGAGAAAAGGAGTAAGGCCTTGGTCTCTTTATAAGAGGTTGAATACCAGGAGCCCTCCCCGTAACCGTTTGGGACTCGCCTTTAATCGAGAAAACATGCTAACGGGCACGATTGGATTGCCCACATCCGTATTGATAAGAATCCCGTAAATAAAGGGGACACGATCTCTGCTTTGACAAGATGTGCCAAGGAAACCGCCTCGCAAAACACGCTGAGGTGGAAAAGCAAAAACGATTCGAACAAAGGCTTGGCTGTACTGTGATGTCACGCTGCGGAATATGTCAGCAGATTAGATTTGTGTTAATAGTATTCTCTCTATGGCAATACGTGGAAGCTTATTTTGCAGAGCCGGACACTACTCTTGGTGTTTACAAACTTTTATGAAGAATTTGGAGGAGGAACCCGCCTTGCAATGCCGAAGACAATTTGCGCGCTGGACTCGTCGTCATTGAAGCCTGGTTCAGGGGCTACAGAGGGAGTCCTGGATTAGGGGTTGTTCGGGTAGCCGGACTATACCTTCAGCCGAACTCCAGGACTATGAAGATACAACATTGAAGACTCCATCCCGTGTCCGGATGGGACTTTCCTTGGCGTGGAAGGCAAGCTTGGCGATGCAGATATTCAAGATCTCCTACCATTGTAACCGACTTTGTGTAACCCTAACCCTCTTTGGTGTCTATATAAACCGGAGGGTTTTAGTCCATAGGACAACATACAGAACAACAATCATACCATAGGCTAGCTTCTAGGGTTTAGCCTCCTTGATCTCGTGGTAGATCTACTCTTGTACTACCCATATCATCAATATTAATCAAGCAGGACGTAGGGTTTTACCTCCATCAAGAGGGCCCGAACTTGGGTAAAACATTGTGTCCCTTGTCTCCTGTTACCATCCGGCCTAGACGCACAGTTCGGGACCCCCTACCCGAGATCTGCCGGTTTTGACACCGACAGCAGTAAATGCCGAATTTAGAAGCTCTTGGCCAGGTCAGCAAAAGCCGCCCTCTAAAGGCAGCAGAGACGAACTGTCCAGCTTAAACAAAATTATGGACCAAATATGTCAGATCCATAGCACCCCTGGTAAACCCGCTAATCATACCCACAGAGAATGTTGGGTCTTCAAGCAGTCCGGCAAGCTCAACACCATACACAAGGGGAAGGAAACACCAAGCGAAGACGAGGATGAACCTCTCAAGCAAGACACTGGGGAACAAAAGATATTTCCACCAGAAGTCAAAACAGTAAACGTGTTACACGTGATCAAGGGGAGAAACAAAGCGGCACTCCCAGAGAAATATGCCCAAGGGCCTATCACCGCGGAATCCTTCCACTGGTCATCTCAACCAATCACTTTCGACCATCGGGATTACTCAGCAAGTATCCAGCATGCAGGATGGGCTGCCTTGGTATTAGACCCAATAATTGACGGATACCTCTTCACACGAGTCCTGATGGACGGTGGCAGCAGTCTAAACCTGATATATCAGGACACAATCCGCAAAATGGGGATAGACCCAACGAAAATTCGCCACAGCAATACTACCTTTAAAGGAGTAATGCCAGGCCCAGGGGCTCATTGCACGGGCTCCCTGCTACTAGAGGTTATATTCGGCTTCCCCGATAACTTCCGTAGAGAAAATTTAACATTCCACATTACTCCGTTCCAAAGTGGCTATCAAACACTACTTGGACGCGAAGCTTTCGCTCGCTTTAATGCAATACCACATTACGCTTCCCTCACGCTTAAGATGCCCGGTCCACGTGGCATCATTATAGTGAATGGAAATATTGAGCGATCCTTGCGCGCCGAAGATAGTGCGACTGTCTTGGCAGTCGCACACTAAAAACGGCCTCACCAACTAAAGCATTTAATAGGTCGTCAAGACCATGGACATGGTTAGACGAGTCCGGCGCATCTATATGTAATTCATATAGGTTTGATGGCCACACCCCTATTACACATACAAGGGGCTCAACGCGCGCAGACAAGTGGCAATTTTTACTCATCTTGAATTGTACATGGTTTCTTTAAACCTACCTTTTTGCACCACAACTTTTCACCTAAGTTTCTCTATTTTACAGATGACCATCGTGCTACACCCGTCCAGGATACAGCACAACGGAGACACAGGCGCAGACGTGCAGCAGGGACCCATTCCAAGGATTACTTTTAGATTAAGACCCTGCGTAAACCTTTTTTACTGTCTCTTGTTGATACACATCCCTCGGATTCTCAGTACAATTGAGAAGGATGCTGACGTCTTGGCATGTGGCCACGTCCGAATAATGCACGTACCTGGACACAAGGGGCTTCTTACAAAGGGCACTATTTAGGCCCAGTTTATACCATAAAGACCGAATACCTTAGGGAGTGTTCGGCGTCGCGAGTTTGGCCTTATATGCATCAGCTCTGAATCATGTCTTTGGTCAAATGTTGGGTTTTCCCGGCTCCTGTGTTTTGGTGCCTTACGTTCCGCTCTATCGGCTAAGGCAGCACTAGGAGAACTACTGCGATTGTGCCCTGGTTCATCCGGATGAGCACCTTAGTAGAGAAAGCCGAAAACTGACTATCATGATATAGCACGAGACTGGTCAACCACTCGATGACCTATCGGAATGTTAGAATTCCTCCGCCTTAACGAAGGGCCGTTTCCCGGCCAGGCATATACGCACCCCGAATTCGAGAGAGTGCGAAGCCACCAGGGGCTATATAGTAGCCCCACTATCAAACTCCTATGGCTAAGTGAAAGTGTTAAAGCATTATAGTCTGGTTGCCTAGTTTGCTGCGCCATCACCTCCTTATTAGGACCAAGACGTTGGATTAAGTGTGAATACGCGTCTTCTGTGAACACCCCCACATTCTATGCATGGGGGTTGAAGCCGACGACTGCAATCTTTCCGGTTATACACATGTATACATAAACGGCCGCACAGGAGGCATCATATTACTTTCGGGCAAAAGTATAAATACAACATTAATAAATTTCATAAAAACATTGTGTTTACAATGGGAATAGATGTCACTCAAACATAATATTCTTTGAGCACTGGGCCTCTATCAAACGAGTGCCCTCGAGAACTTCTTCGAAATAGTGCTCGACAGCCACTCGGCCTATGGCCGAACCCTGCGCCGCAACAGTGGTAGCATCCATCTCCGCCTAGTATGCTTTGACACGGGCAAGGGCCATCCGCGAGCCCTCTATACACGCCGACCTCTTCATCGCATTGATGCGCGGCACCGCTCCAAGGAACTGCTGCACTAAGCTGAAATAGTTGTTCGGCTTCGGTTTTTCCGGCCACAAATGATCTACGACGGACCTCATGGCGGGTCCGGACAACCTGTTGAGTTCGGCCCATTCGACTAGCTGATCAGTCAATGGAAGCGAACGCTCTGGAATGTTAAACTGCGACCAGAACAGCTTGTCCACTTCACGCTCTGTTTGATCTTGGAAGTATTCGGCCGCATCGACACCGCTCGCTGCCAAGTCCATATTTGCATCTGCCGAACTCCACAGCCGATCCAGAGGGGCATACCACGGATCTTCGAACTTCCTCCGCAGCAAAAAGGGCTTCCCAGCCGCAATATCCCCGGCTTCACGTAGCTCTTCCTTCTTTTCCCTCATAGGAGAGCGGGTGTATTTGGTCGCCACCGCGGCCTTTTCAAGGTTCGTCGCCTTCGCTCGGTTTTCTTCTTCAAGGAGCTGGCAGCGGTCAGCAGTGTCTTTCAACTTTATGGCCATCTTGGCCATCTTATGTTTGCTCTCGCAATGTGCAGCCTTTTAGGCTCTTAACTCTTCGGCCGCCTTTAAAGCGGCCACATTACTAATTCTTGCTTGTTCCTTGGCTCGGGCAAGTTCCGCCCGAAGGGTCTCCACGGTGGAAGTTCCATCTGTAGTCACAACATATTAAAGATACAGGCGTTATGCTGCTCTTACTATGTGACATTCACCAGAAAACATTACTTACCCTGTGCCTCGTCGATGTCGGCATCTGCCGCATCCAGTTGCCGCTTTAGTTCGGCAAACTCATTAGTCTGGCTAGCCACCGGAGCTTCCACCACCTGCACATAAAGGTGGTTTGGTTATTACTTGGGACTACGATCCTCTGTTCGCCGTCGTTCTCGACGACAACCATAGTCTCAGGGGCTACTATCTACACAGGGCACACCTAAAAATGTGCGGTACTATCAAAAAGTATATCATTTCACGTACCTCAAAGCCCTTCAGTAGACTCATAAAAGCTTCATGCAATCCGCTTTCGGTGGACGAAATTCTTTCCATCACTGTACCCATCAACGTACGGTGTTCTTCTGAGATGGCCGCTCGCTCCAACAGCTCCCTCAGTACGTCCGACCGCATACCAGACGATGTCAGACTCTTTTGTTTGCTCTCTTTAAGAGCCGGACGCTGGGGACTTTGGGTGACTATAGGATTATCTTCTGGCCTCACCGGATCCGGAGAGGCCCTCCGTGACGACACTTCAAGGTCGCCCGCTTCTTGAGCGGGGGAGGCGTTTCGCTCTCCATCATCTCTGGAAGAAGATCCCCTGATGACGAGCTCTGCTGAGAAGGGCTAAGATTCGAACTGCAAGATAAATGCTTCGGTTATTTTCCTCAGAGGTAAGGTAGTATATCTCCACTATTAAAGTACCTTTTGATTACTTACAGCTCGTTGGAGGGCTGATCCTCGCGCGGACTTTGTGCGGCAAGAGCACCCTCCAAGGTAGGACTCTCTGGTGGAGGCTTCTTCTCTTGTTTGGAAGCCTTGGTTTCCGGATCTTCAGAGGCAATCCTATTCCTTCCCCGAAGCGAGAGAAGGTCAGATTCTTCCCCTTGGTTATCCTCCTTCACGGAGGCGCTCATTCCCTCGGTTGGAATTGGTAGTGATGGGGGCCCGCTTCCGACCTCATTATTCCCCCCTTTATCTTCCTTTGAGGGCTCCGGGCAAGGTGCTAGCTCGAGCATCTTTTCCAGTTCAGATTCTCCAAACCCTCAGGAAGGGGGGCCGAACACCAACTCATCTTCGTCTTTGTTAGCCAGTCCTGGTCAAAGAGCAATTCTTCAGAATGACGTCATGATAAATGAAAGACGGTGTGTTCAGCTAGAGGATTACTTACTTGGTCGGCGGTACAGTTGCTGCTCAGGCCCATGTCCTCGATAGTGTCCGGACACTCTATTTGGGGTCCGAAGAATGATTTATACATCTCCTCGTGCGTGAGGCCGAGGAATTCTAAATAGTGCGCGGTCCTTCTGGGTTGAACTCCCACATACGGAGGGGTCGGTGCTTGCACGGCTAGATTTGTCGAACCAGCATGACTTGCATTACCATAATCAAACTTAAATCTCCTTCGAAGAGATCTTGAATGCGGCTCTATAGTACAGGCACGTGCTTGGCTGGACCCCAGCTCAGCCCTCTGCTAATCCATGACATTAGTTGTGGTGGAGGGCCCGAGCGGATGGCAGGGGCAGCCGCCCACTTGGCACTTCTACGAGCTATGATATAAAACCACTCCCATTGCCATAATCCGAACACCTCTGGAATGGAACCCTTTGGCCATGGAGCTCCTACTATCTTGCTTATTAATGTGCCTCCGTACGCTGCATACTGCCCTTCGACCGTCTTCGGCTTCACGTCAAAGGTCTTGAGCCACAGGCCAAAGTGAGGGGCAATGCGGAGGAAGGCCTCACACATGACAATAAATGCCGAGATATGGAGAAAGGAGTCCGGGGCTAGATCGTGGAAATCTAGCCCATAATAGAACATCAAACCCCTAACAAAGGGATCCAGAGTGAGGCCTGGACATCGGAGGAAGTGGGAGATGAACACAACGTTCTCGTTGGGTTCAGGAGTAGGGACGACCTGCCCTCGGGCAGGCAGCTGATGCGAAACCTCGGCGGTCAGGTATCTGGCCTCCCTCAACTTCTTGATATCCTCTTCTGTAACAGAGGAGGGCATCCACCGGCCTTGAAGGCTAGATCCGGACATGATTGAAGGTCTGAAGCACCTGACCTGGGCTTTGGGTGTTAGAACTCGAGGAGGGGGAAGGGTTCGATTGAGCACAGGAGGGAAAAAAGTAAAAGCCTTGTCCCTTTATAAAGAGGGTGAATATCAAGCGTCCTCTCCGTAGCCGTTTGGGACTTGCCTATAATCTAGGAGTCCTAGACACGGTTGGGTTACCCACAACCGTATTGATGAGAATCCCGTAATTAGGGGAACACGATCTCTGCTTCGACAAGACATGTCAAGAAACCGCCTCGCGTTATGTGTGGAGCTAGTTAAAGAAAAACGATTCGAATAATCACCGAGCCATGGCATGATGTGATGTTGCCAAAACGTGTCGGCAGATTAAGATTTGTGGAAATATGATTCTCTCTACGGTGGTATGTGGAACTTATTTTGCAGGGTCGGACACTATCCTTGTATTCAAATTCTTCCATGATGTATTCGGGAGAAGAACCTGCCTTGCAATGCCAAAGACAACACTGCGCGCTGGACTCATCGTCATTGAAGCCTGGTTCAGGGGCTACTAAGGGAGTCCTGTATTAAGGGGTCTCCGAACAGCTGAACTATATCCTTTGGCCGGACTGTTAGACTATGAAGATACAAGATTGAAGACTTCGTCTCGTGTACGGATGGGACTCTACTTGGCGTGGAAGGCAAGCTAGGCGATACGGATATGTATATCTCCACCTTTGTAACCGACCTTGTGTAACCCTAGCCCTTTCCGGTGTCTATATAAACTAGAGGGTTTTAGTCCGTAGGACAACATACAATCATACCATAGGCTAGCGTCTAGGGTTTAGCCTCTCTGATCTCGTGGTAGATCTACTCTTGTACTACCCATATCATCAATATTAATCAAGCAGGACGTAGGGTTTTACCTCCATCAAGAGGGCCCGAACCTGGGTAAAACATCGTGTTCCCTGCCTCCTGTTACCATCTGCCTTAGACGCACAGTTCGGGACCCCCTACCCGAGATCCGCCGGTTTTGACACTGACAAGCACCTCAGTAGAGAAAGCCGAAAACAGACTGTCATGATACGGCGAGAGTTGGTCAGCTATTCGAGAGGTTGTAAAATATTTAATGATTCCTCCCGCATAATGCCATAACCAATGCAGCGTGCGATGGATCGGCTTTTCTTCTGATCAGGTGCTTATAGAGCCCCTCATGCGGTCTTCCGAACACTAGGGGCTGCGCCTACCTTCCTTTTCTAAAGCTCCTATGGCTAAGTGAGAGTGATAAAGCCCTATAGTCCGATTGCCTGGTTCGTTGTGCTGAACACCTCCTTCGAAGGACCCAAAACTGGGATAAAGAGTGATCAGGTTTATCCCGAACACCCCCGTACTTCCTACATGGGGGCAGAAGCCGACGACTGGCCAACTCTCAGGATTAATATATAAAACGGCCACGCGGGAGGATAAACTTTCATATAACAGGCAATAAATAATAGAAATGACCTTGTTCAACATTACAAAGGACAACATGATTGTATTCATGGAAATATAATGTCCTTGGTGCATTGCTCCGCCGCAAGGCAGGATCCTTTCAGGACACTTTCATAATATAACTCAGGCTTGCGGTGCTCCTTTCCCTCCGGCGGTCCCTCGGTCACCAGCTTTTCAGCATCCATCTTCCCCCAGTGCACCTTTGCACGGACGAAGGCCATTCGCGCACCCTCTATACAGACCGACCGCTTGACGATGTCAAGTCGAGGGCAGGCACTCGCAAGCCGATTCATGAGCCCGAAGTAGCTGCTTGGACTCGGCTCAGCGGGCCATAGCCGGATAATCAAATCCTTCATGGCTAGCTCCACCGCCTTATGCAGTTCGATCAGCTATTTCAGTTGATCGGAAAAAGGCACCGGACAATTCGGTGCCAGATACTGTGACCAGAAGAGCTTATCCGCGGTGTTCCTTTCTTTGGCTCGGTAGAATTGTGCGGCATCAGATATGCTGCGTGGCAGCTCCACAAATACCCCTGGAGAAATCTGAACTCAAGATTGGAAACATGATTTTCTCCCCAAACACTTGCCATACATGGAACAAGCCTTACCCGCCGCGATCTCCCTCGCCTCTTGGATCTCCTGCAAGGCACCTTGGGTTTCCCCTTGGGCATCTCATGCGGCCTGATGAGCCTTGGCAAGTTCAGATTCTTTCTCCATTAGACTCTGCTCCAAGGCCTCACATCTTCTCACGACCTCTTGAAGCTCTTTCTCAGCTTCAATAACCCTGGCCTCGTGCTTCTCACGAAGAGCCCGCTCTACGGTTGCCTTTCTCTCGGCCTCGGCAACAGCCTTCTTAAGAGCCTCGACTTCGGTCATCGCCCCTGGCGCAAATCATAAAACATATTTTAAATTCATTCACACTGAACGTGAGCAAGGTTTGTGCATACCTTGTTTATCCTCCAACTGCCTTTTCAACTGGACCAATTCTTCTGTGGCCCGCTCCAGACTTTGATTTAGTCCGGAGACCTCCATAGTATGAGAGGCGGCAGTCGCTACAGACGCCTGTTTATAAAAGAAGAGAGGTAAATGTCATGAAGTGAGTCTCCTGCGAACATAGATTTGATCCTCTGTCCTGTTCTTTCTCTCACCGAACAGTGTATCAGGAGCTACCATCTATATTGTGACACTCTTCGAAACCTCATAAAACATACCTCAAAGACTCTTATAAGGATAATACAGGCTTCATTCAGTCCACTCTCCATAGACTGAATCTTCTCAATCACCACACCCATAAGGGCACGGTGTTCATCGACGATGGAGGTGCTTTTCAGCGCCGCCAATAAAGTATCCAGCACCTCTGGTTGGACAGAGGTTACCGGTGGAACAGGTACACCCCCTCTAGCCGAGCGAGGCCGCCTGCCTGACTCTGGAAACATATTGGTTTCCGGAATTACGTCCGGTTGCGGGCCGAATTCAAGATGGCTCCCACCGACGACGCCCATGGGAGCCTTCTCTCCCATGTGTTCGGCCCCTGATGTTTGGCCTCCTGGCACCACCTTGGCAATCTCCCCCCCCCCTCCTTGGCATGGGTGCTCCTGGGACAAAGCATCGGTGTTATTCACATGTTTGGGGGAAGGGGCCTTTGGGGGTGTCCCACTCTCCATAGCATCCGAGCCTAGCAAATCCTCCGACGAGAATTGCTCCGCGCGGGACCTCACCGGACTGCAAAAAGTATGGCCTAGATTAAAATATTGTGCCATGATGAGTCTGGACGCATAAACGTGTTCGGATTTTATGTACTCACGAGTTCACCAGGGGCTGAACCCTGGGATCCCACTCCGGGCTGCTATCAGCGGTGGTGGACTCCTCTGGAAGAGGAGTTTTTCCCTTCTTAGGTGACTCAGCCTCCAACGATGTGGAGGCTGTCCTTTTCTTTCTTCCCCTCGCTGGGGATTCGTCTTCCTCCTCCTTGTCCTCTTTGGAGGAAGAACGGGCATTGGAGTCTTCGGATATCGTGTCCGAGGCGCCACGATGATGGAGGCTGCCCCTAGTCTTCTTGGCCCCTCTCTCGGCCTTCTTCTTCGACGCCTTGTAGGGCGCCGGGACCAGCATCTTCATTAGAAGCGGGCCAGTCGGTTCTTCAGGTAGCAGGGCCGGACAGTAGATCTGCCCCACCTTCTTCGTCTAGCCCTAGGAAAGTTTTGGAAAACACATTAAGCGTTTCCCTTGGGTTATGCGAATAAAACTTATAATGGCTTACCGAAATTGCGGGGCGGGATAGGTGGTACCCACGGTCCTCGGCTGAGTCCGGCCATGATTTGCCGGACTTAAAAAGCACCTTCCAGATATCTTTGTGTGAGGAGCCAAAGAGCTCTCGCAGGGTCTGGTGCTTGGCCGGGTCGAATTCCCATAAATATCAAGCCCGGTGTTGACAAGGAAGGATCCGGCGAACTAACTTCACCTGGACTACATTGACAAGTTTGATATTCTTGTCTTCCGTATTCTTGACGCGTGTCTGGAGCGCCGAAAACTCGTCGGACGAAGACCAATCCAGGCCCTTCTTGGGCCAGGATGTAAGCCACAGGGGGGCTCCAGATCGGAATTCAGGAGCAGCGGCCCATTTCGTGCCGTGCGGCTCAGTGATGTAAAACCACTGCTGCTGCCACCCTTTGACGGAATCATTGAAAGTACCTGTTGGCCATGTGATGTTGGGCATCTTGCCCACCATGGCGCCTCCGCACTCGGTGTGCTCACCGCCCACTACCTTGGGCTTCACATTAAAGATCTTCAGCCATAAGCCGAAGTGTGGCACGATGCGGAGAAAGCCCTCGCACGCGATGATGAACGTCGAGATGTTGAGGAAGGAATTGGGGGATAAATCATGAAAATCGATCCCATAGTAATACATGATGCCGCGAACGAATGGGTGGAGGGGAAACCCCAGCCCGCGGACAAAATGAGGGAGGAAAACAACCCTCTCATGGGGTTTCGGAGTAGGGACGATCTGTCCTACCGTCGAGAGACGGTGGCTGATTTTTCGGGCCAGGTACCCGGCCTCCCGAAGCTTTTTGATATCCTTCTCCCGGATGGTAGAGGCCATCCATTTGCCTCCTGCTCTAAATCCACACATTTTCGGAAGGCCTTTGTGGCCGGAGAGGACGAACGCTTGGGCGCTGGGGCTCAAGCAGAGGGGAATGGATAAAGCAGAAGAAGGCGTGGGTGAAAAAGGGGAGTCCTTATCTCCTTATAAAGGCGGCAGGGATCCAGCGCCTCCCCACTTGCCCGGTAAACTCGCTTATTCCCCAAGCGTCGCGCTAAAGACGCAGTTGGATTACCCATACATATATTGATGAGAATCCCGAGATAGGGGACACAATCTCTGCTTCGATAAGACATGCCCATAAAACCGCCTCGCGACATGCGTAGTAGCTGGTTAGGGAGAACGGTTCGAATAAAGACCAGATCATGGCATGGGGTCACGTTAGGAAAAGTTGTCAGCGAATTAGATTTGTGGAATATTGTACTCTCTATGGCGGTGTGCGGGATTTGTTTTGCAGAGTCGGACACGATCCTTGTGTTCAAAATCTTCTATGGAGTATTCGGAGAAGGAACCCGCCTTGCAATGCCGAAGACAATCTGCGCGCCGGACTTATCGTCATTGAAGCCTTGTTCAGGGGCTACTGAGGAAGTCCTGGATTAAGGGGCCCTCGGATAGCCGGACTATATACTTTGGCCGGACTATTGGACTATGAAGATACAAGATTGAAGGCTTTGTCCCATGTCTGGGTGGGACTCTCCTTTGCGTGGAAGGCAAGCTTGGCGATTCGGATATGTAGATCTCCTTCTCTGTAACCGACTCTGTGTAACCCTAGCCCCCTCTGTTGTCTATATAAACTGGAGGGTTTAGTCCGTAGGACGAGAACAACAATCATAATCATAGCCTAGCTTCTAGGGTTTAGCCTCTACGATCTCATGGTAGATCAACTCTTGTAATACTCATATCATCAAGATCAATCAAGCAGGAAGTAGGGTATTACCTCCATCAAGAGGGCCCGAACCTTGGTAAACATTGTGTCCCCCGCCTCCTGTTACCATCAGCCTTAGACGCATAGTTCGGGACCCCCTACCCGAGATTCGTCGGTTTTGACACCGACACCCAAACCCAAAATGCTGCCTCGTTCCCCTAAAACCAGGAAGCCCACACATATTTAAGGCATCGACTTGAACTCAATCCCTCCCCATTTTACTACGACGTGGCCCCGCACGCCCTAGTAGTACTCCTACAAACACTACCGCCACACGCATCATCGGTTTTCTTCAAGAGGACGAGGGAGAAGCCGATTTGCAGTGGAGGCGCTTTCAAAAAAAAGACCTGTAGTGGAGACCCCTACCCTAGGGTGCCCTAGGTAGCTGTCGCACGCATCATTGGTTTTCTCTTTTCTTTATGCTCTTGCACCCTAGAGTGAAATGATGGTTTCTTCGGCTGTCCAGCTTAATGCGGGAAAGGTGGGGCTTTGTGATTTGACCCCTCATTGCTCATTTTCTACTACCGCGGCGCTACGATCGGGGTGCCTCCAATTCCAACCGCTACTCCGAACTATAATTTGGTGCATCACACGTGGAACAAGATGATGGATGAGCTACATGTCGTCCAAAGGGGTCCTGTTAAGTGTGTCGCCATTTCGTGTGCGGACTGACCCTGCTTGAGTCGCTACGCCAACACGACAGGTGCTACCTACCACTTGGTTTTGCTCCTTGGTGAATCCCGACTATATTGATCTAAAAAGATACGTAATAAACTACCCTCTCTGTCTCGTTTTTTTATACATCTCGGTTTATAGGGCATGCACGTAGTTCTAGGTCATCCATTTGACTAACTAAATATGAGTTACTATGTCACAAAAGGTATATCATTGGATTATTAAGAGGATGTAGTTTCTAAACATATAATGTTCATCACATATATAGCCAGTTAAATTCTCAACCTAGAATGACGTGCATGCCATGTAAACCGATACGGAGGAAGTATACTAGTAAAAATGAGATGATTTTACCGAGCGATCGGGGGGAGCATGGCCTGTCATGCGGTCCCACGTGTCACGATGTACCAAGCGGATGCACGTGTCCCTCTTGAGGTAGAAGCAATACTATGTGGTTTGAGATGATGGCGAACCGAAGTGTGAAATAATGGTTGCTTCGTCCATCTGGGAAGGTGCGGCATTGTGATTTGACGTCTCATTGCTCATTACTACTACTACTTGGGCGGTACGACTGGGGTGCGTCCCCCTGTTGTTCTGCACTGTTATTTGGTGCTTGACACGTCGACCCGGTTTCTGTATGTCCCACACGTCGGCGACAAGAAGTACAGAATTCATGAAAGCGAGCATCTATGGAGGAGTACAAGACACGGCTTGGGTTTTTGCTGCTTCGCGCGATCCATCGATACAAACCCGGACTAAAAAAGGCGAGGGTGGGTCTTTTCCCGCACAGCAGGCAGAGGAGTTTGGCATAGTCTGTTCGAGGCAAGGAGGCAGGAAGGGAAACAAGCAAATAAAGGTTGAGCAACTTAGTTTTGGGAAAATCTGATTTTACAGAGTACCTACCCACTAGGGTTTATAGGGCTCATCTAAAAAACATTCGTTTTTCCGTTTTATAAGTCTCAATTCTACTACTAGTAGTAGTACCATCACATGTTGGATTTCGAGGTGCGTTAGATCACCCGATGCAAGCAGTGTCAAGAGAAAACTCACCAATGCATGTAGAAGTTCATGGAATTTTAGTGGTCATTCATGCATTCGTTCTAATTAATGCCTCGGTAAACATAACTTCTTGAGAAAAACGAGCGTACTAATTACTTGTGCAAACTAGGAGTATGAATTTAATTCGACCACTCACTATTGAGCCATAAACTGGAAAGGAGGGAGTAGTAACTTTTGTCTCGATTACTATTTGTGGCCTTGTATAGATGCAAAATGTATTTTTTTATAGTGGCCTTGTATAAGTAAATGGAGGGAGTACTAAAGAACATATATATTCCAAACAATATGATAATCTCTCTAACCAAGGTAGTAGGGACGAGGAGTAAACGGAGGGAGTAGTAAAATTTTCTCCTCGTCCTACGAGCCACCGCGCACGTGGGCGAGGGAGCGGGCATAAGGCGTACAGTACTACTACTAGTAAGCAAGCTTCACCTCATCCTATGAGCCATCGCGCCTGTGGGCGGGGGAGACGGTGTACTAAGTAAGCTTCTCTTCGTTCTACGAGTTGACGGGACACATCAAAAGTACTCCAGAGTATAGAGCCATGTCTCTAAGGTAGGCCCAACATGGTTTGCCTCTTTTTTAACATAACGCGTCAGGTCGCAATTTGCTTGTTCACCTGTGGTAGACGATCCTCCCTCCACCAAGTGGACAACTAGTACACGGTCAAATTACCACATCGGCTGCCTTTTCATACAGAAATGAGCTCCATCGTGTACCCGCGCGGGTGTGGTTGGGAAAGAGACGGGAGTACGTGTGTCGTGCGTGCACCTCTTCTCTTCGTGCATGTCCCCCACCTACGTGGGTGTGTGTGAGAGATACAAACCTAGACAAATGGCTTGTGCGAAATAACTACTCTTCATAAGCCATTGTAAGAGTGGACAAAATGCTGAAGGAGGAGATAGGGGAGCGGCGGAGGTGTGCGATTCTTGGCCGACGTTTGGCCTCGTTTAAATAGGAGATCAAATAGACGGCAGATGGGAGGAGCTCGGCCGGCGTTGTGTTTAATGCCGGCCCGGTCATGAACGGACGTGTGTCTAGAGTGGATTTCTCGGCTTCCACACGGGCGGGTTTGATGGAGGCGTTTGAATGCGGCAAGGAGGCGTGTTCAGTCGGGCGTGCAGCGAGTGGCGCCCTCGACTCTGACGTAGGACACCGCACCGTTCTTTCACTGACGTGTGGGATCTTTGGGTACATGGCCTGCATGTCAATGACCCAACGCAGGTAGCGCACAGCAGAGGAACCTTTGGTGGGCCAGGGCGGTCAGAAGCGGGCATTTCATAAACCGATGATTGTTCATTGAGTGTAATGTCATCATTTTCATGTAGATAAGCCTACTATGTTGATATCCTGTTCGATACATTGTGATTCATAAAGACCACTGCAAACATCAATGTTCTTCTTATCACAGATAAGATTGATTAATACTCGTAACAATCCATGTCATTAACAAAGGGTGCATGCACGTATAGGTTGAGCGTGTGTCTTGCGTAGTGTGTTGTGTGCATGCAGGCGTGCGAGTGTTGCGTGTGTGCAAGGGTATGTTTCAGTGTTGCATGCATGTGTGCGTACGTGCGTGTGTTCGTGAGTGCATGTGTACGTGTCAGTGTTGCACGCATGCATGCGTGCGTGTGTCCGTTATGTGTACGTGTCAGTGTTGCACGCCTGCATGCGTGCGTGTCTTGTGTGCGTGCATGTGTACGTGTGGGGTGAGGCTACACGTCAGTCGACTGACTTTTTCATCTCTGGTCATTAGATTTTCCAGCCGTTGGATACGAAATCAAGGGCCTATAGTTTATCATCAAACTCCACCCCCCCCTGAGCCGCCAGCCACCACCGGCCGAACCGCCGGCCCGTGCCACGATGATGCCCCGCCTGCCCCTAAACCACTCCC
>NC_041388.1:62308881-62466904 GCF_002162155.2 Triticum dicoccoides
CCCCACCACCGGTCCGCCGCCGCACCTGCCATCCCTCTAGGCCCCCCCGCGCCGAGCTTTTTATCCGGCGATTCCCACCCCACCGCCCAATCAACGTGCCCCCCACCGCCGGCGACTGCCAACCAGAGGTCTCATGACTTCGAGTACCCACAGACCACTAGTTTATTACCATTTCTATCCTTCATATACGCGCTGACGGGTGGGCCCTATGGTAATGTGTGCTGCTGAATGTGGACCGTTTGACTGGTAAATTGATCGTGTCATCAACAAATTACGGAGCTGTATGGTGAGTCAGTGACAGTATGATCACCCTAAAATGTATTTTATTAACACAGTACAGACTCAAACTACCATTTCTTTCTTTCATATACGGGCTGACAGGTGGGCCCCACGGTTACGCGCCCCGATGGTGCAACACTAGTCACACCACGTGGAACATTTGACTGGTAAATTGATTGTGTCACAAACAAAATACGGAGTTGTACGGGTGAGCCAGTGACCGTATAATCATGACATGTATTTTTTTAACACGGTACAGACGCAAGGGCTCATATATATACGCGCAAGCACTCATCGCCATAAGCGCGCACACGCACACCCTACCCCTATGAGCACCTTCGAGAGAGTGAGCCAGCATATGATCTTGAGATTTTACGAAGTCACCATAGGTGCCTCGTAGTCGAGTGGAACGTCTCCTCCCACTTAACGCACATCGCCGGAAAATATTGAAATTAACACAGGATAAATGCGAGCACCTCGACTTTAACCCTGGTGGGCTCGAGAAACCACTGTCCTCCTAACCATCCAACCACATGTTGGTTAGCATGACATAATGTATGTGGTGACCGTGATGAGCTTATTCTGAAGTCCAGTGACCATATCGTGATTTCGCTTCAAATACAATGACTGTAAGTGTCGTCAACAAAATACGGAGCACGCATCAAATGCAAAGTCCATCAGTGTCATCAAGAAAATACGGATATGTATCGTGAGCTAGATACCGTATGATCACCACAAGAATGTATAGGTGACCGTAATGAGCATATTCTGAACTCCAGTGACCGTATAGTGCTTTAGCTTGAAATACAGTGACCGTCATGCGTGAATGTGTCGTGGGCATGAATACTTTTAGAGGGCCGAGAGATAGTTTGTGTGCATACATGAAAGTGGTGTAGAAAGAGGGTATGTCCGGTGGAGACAAGGAGAGATATGCCCTTCGTTCTCTTTCATGTGACCAATAATTTAGGAGAATATATAAACATTCGCAATGCAGAACAAATATTTTTGGATGCACCATGCAATTAAATTTCATGTATAACATTGTACTATTGTATATGCTTATTGTCTTAGTGGCCGATTGCGTGTGTGGTGTGGTGGGCACATCGTTTCTAGTTGTGGTGGGTCAACATGAGGACTCATGGGTTGGTCCCATCCTACGCCACATAGGTTGGATCAAGACGTGTTATACGAAGACCCATGTGGAGGACTCGGCGTACAACACGAAAGTAGCTACAAGAGGCGCGGGGGACTCTATCCCCACTGGTGATAAGCCGACTATATATGATTTGTAACCCTAGGCCCCCAGTATGTTATAGAAGCTTGGGGGCTAGTTCGTCGATAGTATACACACATGACAATGCCTGGTATTCATGTGTACTTTGTGTTGGAGAACATAGCAGAAATTCAAAATTTTCTACGCATCACCAAGATCAATCTATGGAGTAATCTACCAATGAGAGGAAAGAGAGTGCATCTACATACCCTTGTAGATCGCTAAGCGGAAGCGTTCAAGTGAATGGGGTTGATGGAGTCGTACTCGTCATGATCCAAATCACCGATGATCCTAGTGCCGAACGGACGGCACCTCCGTCTTCAACACATGTACAGCTCGGTGACGTCTCCTACGCCTTGATCCAGCAAGGGGAGAAGGAGAGGTTGGGGAAGACTCCATCCAGCAGCAGCATGACAGCGTGGTGGTGGTGGAGGAGCGTGGTACTCCAGCAGGGCTTCGCCAAGCACCGCAAGAGACGAGGAGGGAGAGGGGTAGGGCTACGCCAAGAAGGAGATGTTCTCGTGTGTATGGCAGCCCAAAACCCCACTATATATAGGGGAAAGGGAGGGGCTGCGCCCCCACCTAGGTTTCCACCCCTAGGGGTGGCGGCCAGCCCTAGATCCCATCTAGGGGGCGGCCTAGGGGGGAGAGAGGGGGCGCACCACTAGGTGGGCCTTAGCCCATCTGAGCCTAGGGTTTCCCCCTTTTCCCTTTTCTCTTCGCCTTGGGCCCTGGTGGGGGCACGCCAGCCCACCTGGGGCTGGTCCCCTCTCACACTTGGCCCACGCAGCCCTTTGGGCAGGTAGCCCCACCTGGTGGACCCCCGGTACGTTACCGATAGCACCCGAAACTTTTCCGGTGACCAAAACAGGACTTCCCATATATAAATCTTTGCCTCCGAACCATTCCGGAACTCCTCGTGATGTCCGGGATCTCATCCAGGACTCCGAACAAAATTTGGTAACCACGTATATCTATTCCCTATAACCCTAGCGTCATCAAACCTTAAGTGTGTAGACCCTACGGGTTCGGGAACCATGCAGACATGACCGAGACACCTCTCCGGCCAATAACCAACAGCGGGATCTGGATACCCATGTTGGCTCCCACATGTTCCACGATGATCTCATCGGATGAACCACGATGTCGAGGATTCAATCAATCCCATATTCAATTCCCTTTGTCTAGCGGTACGATACTTGCCCGAGATTCGATTGTTGGTATCCCGATACCTTGTTCAATCTTGTTACCGGCAAGTCTCTTTACTCGTTTCGTAACACATCATCCCGTGATCAGCTCCTTGGTCACATTGTGCACATTATGATGATGTCCTACCGAGTGGGCCCAGAGATACCTCTCCGTTACACGGAGTGACAAATCCCAGTCTCGATTCATGCCAACCCAATAGACACTTTCGGAGATACCTGTAGTGAACCTTTATAGCCACCCAGTTACGTTGTGACGTTTGGTACACCCAAAGCATTCCTACGGTATCTGGGAGTTGCACAATCTCATGGTCTAAGGAAATGATACTTGACATTAGAAAAGCTTTAGCATACGAACTACATGATCTTTGTGATAGGCTTAGGATTGGGTCTTGTCCATCACATCATTCTCCTAATGATGTGATCCCATTATCAACGACATCCAATGTCCATGGTCAGGAAACCGTAACCATCTATTGATCAACGAGCTAGTCAACTAGAGGCTTACTAGGGACATGGTGTTGTCTATGTATCCACACATGTATCTGAGTTTCCTATCAATACAATTCTAGCATGGATAATAAACAATTATCATGAACAAGGAAATATAATAATAACCAATTTATTATTGCCTCTAGGGCATATTTCCAACAGTCTCCCACTTGTACTAGAGTCAATAATCTAGTTCACATCACCATGTGATTAATACTCACAGGTCACATCGCCATGTGACCAACATCCAAGAGTCTACTAGACTCAATGATCTAGTTCACATCACTATGTGATAAACACTCAAAGAGTTCTAGGTTTGATCATGTTATGCTTGTGAGAGAGGTTGTAGTCAACGGGTCTTGCCATATTCAGATCCCTATGTATTTCGCAAAACTTTATATCGTAGATGCTGCTGCCACGTTCCACTTGGAGCTATTCCAAATTGTTGCTCCATTATACATATCCGGTATCTCTACTCAGAGCTATCCGATAGGTGTTAAGCTTGCATCAACGTAACTCTTTACGTCGAACTCTTTATCACCTCCATAACCGAGAAACATTTCCTTATTCCTCTAAGGATAATTTTGACCGCTATCTGGTGATCTACTCCTAGATCACCTTTGTACCCTCCTGCCAGACATGTGCCAAGGCACACATCAGGTGCGGTACTTCAGCATGGCATACCGTATAGAGCCTATGACAAAAGCATAGGGGACGACCTTCGTCCTTTCTCTTTCTTATGTCGTGGTCAAGCTTTCAGTCTTACTCAACTTCACACCTTACAACTCAGGTAAGAACCCCTTCTTTGACTGATCTATTTTGAACTCCTTCAAAAACATGTCAAGGTGTGCGTTCTTTGAAAGTATCATCAGGCGTCTTGATCTATCTCTATAGATCTTGATGCCCAATATGTAAGTAGCTTTATCCAGGTCTTCCTTTGAAAATCACTCTTCAAACAACCGTTTATGCTTTCCAGAAATTCTACATTATTTCGGATCAACAATATGTCATCCACATATACTTATCAGAAATGTTGTAGTGCTCCCACTCACTTTCTTGTAAATACAAGTTTCTAACAAACATTGTATAAACCTAAAAGCTTTGGTCACTCCATCAAAACATATATTCCGATTCCGAGATGCTTGCTCTAGTCCATAGAAGGATTGCTGGAGCCAGCATACCTTTTAGCATCCTTAGGATCGACAAAACTTTGATTGTATCACATACAACTTTTCTTACGAAAACTGGTAAGAAAACTTGTTTTGACATCCATCTGTAAGATTTCATAATCGAAAAATACAGCTAATGCTAACATGATTCCAATGGACTTAAGCATCGCTACGGGTGAGAAATTCTCATCGTAGTCAACTCCTTGAACTTGTGAAAAGACTCTTTCCCACAAGTCGAGCTTCATAGATGGTAACATGACCGCCCACGTCCGTCTTCTTCTTAAAGATCCATTTATCTCAATGGCTTGCCGATCATCGGGCAAGTCCACCAAAGTCCATACTTTGTTCTAATATATGGATCCTATCTCGGATTTCATGGCTTCTAACCATTTGTCAGAATACGGGCCCACCATCACTTCTCCATAGCTCGTAGGTTCATTGTTGTCTAACAACATGATATCTAAGACAGGATTACCATACCACTTAGGAGTAGTACAAATCCTTGTCGACCTACGAGGTTCGGTAGCAACTTGATCCGAAGCTTCATGATCACTATCATTAACTTCCTATTCAACAGACGTAGGCGCCACAGAAAACATCTTTCTGTGTTGCATCACTCTCTGGTTGAAGTAAAGGTTCGACAACCTCACCAAGTTCTATCTTCCTCCACTCAATTCTTTCGAGAGAAACTCCTTCTCGAGGAAGGACCCGTTCTTAGCGACAAACAATTTGCCCTCGGATCTGAGATAGAAGGTATACCCTACTGTCACCTTTGGGTATCCTATGAAGATGTGTTTGTCTGCTTTGGGTTCGAGCTTCTCCGGCTGAAGCCTTAAGCATTGCAGCCCCAAACATTAAGAAACGACAACTTTGGTTTCTTGCCAAACCAATGTTCATACGATGCCGTCTCAACGGACTTAGATGGTGTCCTATCTAAAGTGAATGCAGCTGTCTCTAACGCATAACCTCAAAATGAAAACGGTAGATTGATAAGAGACATCATAGATCGCACCATATCTCATAAGGTTCGATTACGACGTCCGGACACACCATAACCCAGTGGTGTTCCAGGTGGCTTCAACTGTGAAATAATTCCACAATGTCTTAAGTGTTTGCCAAGCTCATAACTCAGATATTCTCATTGATCAGATCGTAGGAATTTGATCTTCTTGTTATGATGATTCTTAACTTCACTCTGAAATCGCTTGAACTTTTCAAACATTTCAGACTTGTGCTTCATTAAGTAAATATACCTATATCTACTCAAATCGTCAGTGAAGATGAGAAAATAGTGATATCCACCGCACGCTTCAATTCTCATTGGATCACACGCATCAGCATGTATGATTTCCAACAAGTCACTTGCCCGTTTCATTGTACCTGAAAGCGGGGTCTTAGTCATCCTGCCCATGAGGCATGGCTTGCATGTGTCAAGCGATTCAAAATCAAGTGACTCCAAACATCCATCGACATGGAGTTTCTTCATGCATCTTATGCCAATATGACCTAAGCGGCAGTGCCACGAGAAAGTGGTACTATCATTATTAACTCTACATCTTTTGGCGTGAACATGTGTATTACCACGACTGAGATTCAATGAACCATTCACATAGGGTGCATGACCATGAAAGGTATCATTCATGTAAACAGAATAACCATTATTCTCTAACTTAAATGAATGACCGTATTGCAATGAACATGATCTAATCATATTCATGCTCAACGTAGACACCTGATAACATTTATCTAGGTTCAATACTAATCCCGAAGGTAGATGGAGCATGCGGTGGTGATCTCATCAACTTTGGAAACAATTCCAACACACATCGTCACCTCGCCCTTAGCCAGTCTCCGTTTAGTCCGTAGCTTTTGCTTCAAGTCACCAATAATAGCAACTGAACCGGTATCCAATACCCAGGTGCTACCAGGAGTACTAGTAAGGTACACATTAATAGCATGTATATACTTTGTTGAAGTTGCCAGCCTTCTTATCTACCATGCATTTGGGGTAATTCCGCTACAAGTGACCGTTCCCCTTACAATAGAAGCACTTAGTCTCGGGTTTGGGTTCAACCTTGGGTTCCTTCACTAGAGCGGCAACTGGTTTGCCATCCATGAAGTTTCCCTTCTAGCCCTTGCCCTTCTTGAAACCAGTGGTCTTGTTAAACCATCAACACTTGATGCTCCTTCTTTGATTTCTATCTTTTGCGGTCTTAAGCACCGCGAACAGCTCCGGGATCACCTCCATCCCTTGCATGTCATAGTTCATCATGAAGATCTAGTAGCTTAGTGATAGTGTCTAGAGAACTCTATCAATCACTATCTTATCCGGAAGTTTAACTCCCACTTGATTTAAGTGATTGTTGCACCCAGACATTCTGAGCACATGCTCACTAGCTGAGCTATTCTCCTCCATCTTGTTGGCAAAAGAACTTGTCAGAGGTCTCATACCTCTCAACACGGGCATGAGCCTAAAATCCCAATTTCAGCTCTTTGAACATCTCATCTGTCTTATGGCGTTCAAAACGTCATTCGAATCCCGATTCTAAGCCGTAAAGTATGGTGCACTAAACTATCAAGTAGTCATCAGGATGTGTCTGTCAGGTGTTCACAACATCCACAGACGACGTTGTAGGAGTTTGCACATCGAGCGGTGCATCAAAGACGTAAGCCTTCTGTGTAGCAGTGAGGACACTCCTCGGACTACGGACCTAGTCCGCATCAGTGTTTACAATATCTTTCAACTTGGTCTTTCTCTAGGAACGTATTGAAACAGGGAGCTACAACATGAGCTATTTATCTACAACATATTTGCAAAGACAATTTAGACTATGTTCATGATAATTGAGTTCATTTAATGAGCTCCCACTCAGATAGACATCCCTCTAGTCATCTAAGTGAAACATGATCCGAGTCAACTAGGCCGTGTCGGATCATCATGTGAGAGGACTAGTCAACATCGGTGAACATCTTCATGTTGATCGTATCTTCTATACGACCCATGCTCGACCTTTCGGTCTTCCGTGTTCTGAGGCCATGTCTGTACATGCTAGGCTCGTCAAGTCAACCTAAGTGTTTTTGCTGTGTAAATCTGGCTTACACCCGTTGTATTCGAATGTTAGAATCTATCACACCCGATCATCACGTGGTGCTTCGAAACAACGAACCTTCGCAATGGTGCACATTTAGGGGGAACACCCTTCTTGAAATTTTAGTGAGGGATCATCTTATTTAAGCTACCATCGTTCTAAGCAAATAAGATGTAAAACATGATAAACATCACATGCAATCAAATAGTGACATGATATGGCCAATATCATTTTGCTCCTCTCGATCTCCATCTTTGGGGCTCCATGATCATCGTTGTCACCGGCATGACACCATGATCTCCATCATCATGATCTCCATCATCGTGTCTTCTTGAAGTTGTCTCGTCATCTATTACTTCTACTACTATGGCTAACGGCTTAGCAATAAAGTAAAGTAATTACATGACGTTTATGTTGACACGCAGGTCATAAATAAATAAAGACAACTCTTATGGCTCCTACCGGTTGTCATACTCATCGACATGCAAGTCGTGATTCCTATTACAAGAACATGATCAATCTCATACATCACATATATCATTCATCACATCCTTTTGGCCATATCACATCATAAGGCATATGCTGCAAAAACAAGTTAGACGTCCTCTAATTGTTCTTGCAAGTTTTACGTGGCTGTTATAGGTTTCTAGCAAGAACGTTTCTTACCTACGCTAAAACCACAACGTGAATTGCCAATTTCTATTTACCCTTCATAAGGACCCTGTTCATCGAATCCGATCCGACTAAAGTGGGAGAGACAGACACCCGCTAGCAACCTTATGCAACTAGTGCATGTCAGTCGGTGGAACCGGTCTCACGTAAGCGTACGTGTAAGGTTGGTCCGGGCCGCTTCATCCCACAATGCCGCCGAATCAAGATAAGACTAGTAACGGCAAGATAATTGACAATATCGACGCCCACAACTACTTTGTGTTCTACTCGTGCATAGTAACTACACATAGACCTAGCTCATGATGCCACTGTTGGAGAACGTAGCAGAAATTCAAAATTTTCTATGCATCACCAAGATCAATCTATGGAGTAATCTAGCAACGAGGGGAAAGAGAGTGCATCTACATACCCTTGTAGATCGCTAAGCGGAAGCGTTCAAGTGAACGGGGTTCATGGAGTCATACTCGTCGTGATCCAAATCACCGATGATCCTAGTGCCGAACGGACGGCACCTCCGTGTTCAACACACGTACAGCCCGGTGACGCCTCCTACGCCATGATCCAGCAAGGGGAGAAGGAGAGGTTGGGGAAGACTCCATCCAGCAGCAGCACGACGGCGTGGTGGTGGTGGAGGAGCGTGGTACTCCAGCAGGGCTTCGCCAAGCACCGCAAGAGACGAGGAGGGAGAGGGGTAGGGCTGCGCCAAGAAGGAGATGTTCTCATGTGCATGGCAGCCCAAAACCCCACTATATATAGGGGAAAGGGAGGGGCTGCGCCCCCACCTAGGTTTCCACCCCTAGGGGTGGCGGCCAGCCCTAGATCCCGTCTAGGGGGGCGACCAATGGGGGAGAGAGGGGGGCGCACCACTAGGTGGGCCTTAGGCCCATCTGAGCCTAGGGTTTCCCCCTTTTCCCTTCTCTCTTTGCCTTGGCCCTGGTGGGGGGCGCACCAGCCCACCTGGGGTTGGTCCCCTCTCACACTTGCCCCACGCAGCCCTCTGGGGCAGGTAGCCCCACCTGGTGGACCCCCGGGACCCTCCCGGTGGTCCCAGTACGTTACCGATAGCACCCAAAACTTTTCCGGTGACCAAAACAGGACTTCCCATATATAAATCTTTACCTACGGACCATTTTGGAACACCTCGTGATGTCCGGGATCTCATCCGGGACTCCGAACAACATTCGGTAACCACGTATATCTATTCCCTATAACCCTAGCGTCATCGAACCTTAAGTGTGTAGACCTTACGGGTTCGGGAACCATGCAGACATGACTGAGACACCTCTCCGGCCAATAACCAACAGCGGGATCTGGATACCCATGTTGGCTCCCACATGTTCCACGATGATCTCATTGGTTGAACCACGATGTCGAGGATTCAATCAATCCCGTATTCAATTCCCTTTGTCTAGCGGTACGATACTTGCCCGAGATTCGATCGTCGGTATCCCGATACCTTGTTCAATCTCGTTACCGGCAAGTCTCTTTACTCGTTTCGTAACACATCATCCCGTGATCAACTCCTTGGTCACATTGTGCACATTATGATGATGTCCTACCAAGTGGGCCCAGAGATACCTCTCCGTTACACGGAGTGACAAATCCCAGTCTTGATTCGTGCCAACCCAACAAACACTTTCGGAGATACCTGTAGTGAACCTTTATAGCCACCCAGTTACATTGTGACGTTTGGTACACCCAAAGCATTCCTACGGTATCCGGGAGTTGCACAATCTCATGGTCTAAGGAAATGATACTTGACATTAGAAAAGCTTTAGCATACGAACTACACGATCTTTGTGCTAGGCTTAGGATTGGGTCTTGTCCATCACATCATTCTCCTAATGATGTGATCCTGTTATCAACGACATCCAATGTCCATGATCAGGAAACCGTAACCATCTATTGATCAACGAGCTAGTCAACTAGAGGCTTACTAGGGACATGGTGTTGTGTATGTATCCACACATGTATCTGAGTTTCCTATCAATACAATTCTAGCATGGATAATAAACGATTATCATGAACAAGGAAATATAATAATAACCAATTTATTATTGCCTCTAGGGCATATTTCCAACACTTTGTACACACCCCTATCACTAATATACAGTACCAAGAGTAGGCTTTTTCCTCAACTGCAAGGGTCTGAACTAGGGTAAAACTTTGCCTCGTATTACCATCCAGCCTAACAGTCTGGGATATCCTATCGAATGGTATGATGGAATCATATCTGCCAACTACTAAGAGAGAGGTGTGTCTGGAGGGGGGAAATGTGTGCGAGAGAGGCCTAAAGATAATGTGCGTGCGGGAGACACGTAGGCACATATATATATATATATATATATATATATATATATATATATATATATATGTGTGTGTGTGTGTGTGTGTGTGTGTGTGTGTGTGTGTAGGGGGCTCGTAGAGACCATGCGTGTGTATATATGCATGTGAGAGAAATAGTGTTTTCCAACTGAGATTAGTGAAAAGAGTGGTACATAGTAGTCAGAAAGAGAGAGAGAGGGAGATACAGAGAGAGCATGTGCGTGAGACATCCCGACACCCCGAGAGAGATTGTGAGCATGTGTGAAAGAGAAATGCCGATGCATATAAAGTGTGTGCACTTATGTGGTAGATATAGAGATATATAGCGCATTTGTGAGAATGGGCCGAGGCATAGTGCATCTACGTGTAAAAGGCGGTTCTACACATTAAATTAAAATATAAATGGCATTATTATTTTTCGATGAGATCATGAATTTTGCAAATTGCATATGGACGAAAATCGGTCTATCAGACACCCATACTCTATTGAATTCTAGCATGTGCATGTGTTTATTTCATATTATCGATCCATAGAGTGAGAGCGGTTTGAAATACAAGCAATGGATGCTTTTGCAATTCATATATAAACATTAATTAGTGCACTCCATGTTGTTAGTGTGAAGCACTTTATACATTTGTCACTTGCATGGATACATTCCAAATTGCTAGCTACGAAATAGAATACATGTCGAATTCAACATAAAGAGGGTTTCGAAGATTCGAATTCATAGGAAGTGCATTCATCTATTTGAACCCGAGATAATGGCATTTGTAAATCAGATGTAAAAGGGGGCATCAATCTTTGTTGTGCGTTTGAACATGTTATATATATTCATACGCATGCCTAACTTTTTTTGCAACCAAGGAGATTATATCTGGAACCATGCATGAACTGAGGTAAGTTGCATATTTTTAATATATACTCGTGTACAATGTATATTCAAATGTACCACCTCCATTCCAAAATAATCGTAGCTTTAGGATTTTCAAGAGTAAAGATTTGTGAAGTTTGACAAATCCTGAATGTTCAATTCAAGAGAATCGAAAATGTTAATGCTTCTGCTCCCAAATATTGAACGAAGCGCCAAATAGGCCTCTGGTAACCCGAAACCGCGCGAGACTAATGTTTGGTGGTAGGAAATTACTGTCCTGAGTCTGGCTCGTGTAGCCTATCGGCCCGATGTCCAAAGGTCTAAACCGGGGTAGGTTTGTAACTTCACCAAGACGCCAGTCTCAACCGCCTCCGAGAGGCATTCATACGTCGTGGGTGACTAAACACCCATGCACTCAGCCGAAATCTATCCTGCCCACATTTGGGACACCTGAAATTACTGTCCTACCCCCAACCCGCAATATGTTCGAAATTTTAGATGGGGGCAAAGTTTGTAACTTTCCCCAAATTTCAAACAAGCACCTCCCAAACCGAAACATTGTTCCCCCTTAGTTCCCCGCCTCCCTCCATTTCCCCATTCATACTCCGTGGGCGCCAAAACGCCCTCTACAGCAGCCGCGAAACCCCAGCCTCCTCCGTCCTCCACCCCATAGCGCCCAATCCACTGCCGCCCTCCTCCATCACGCCAGAGCCGGTACCCAGACGTCGTCGTCCAACGCAACCGCAACCGCAACACCCTCAAGGACTTAGTAGCTGAAGCCGAGGTAGAGCTGCCTCCACGACGCTGACACCGACGTGCGTCGTACCAGAACTACTCCGACCATGCCGTCCTGTGCCTCAGTGCTGCCGCTCCACTGCCGCAACTGTCCACCACACCGGAGCTGTTCCCGCTATGCCGTCATTCGCCGCCTCGGATCTGCTTCCCCGCCGTCGACGGACGGCCACCGCACCACACTCAACAGCTTAGCCATGGGTTCGTCCAAGGCTGCACCGTCCTCCACAACTTCTCGTTTCAAGCGAACCACAAGAAGATCGTTGAAAAAATAGAAGGAGGACACAGCACTGCCAGCAGAAAGAGGTACTCCTCTTCCCTTATTCGTGCAAACCTTACATCTCTGCTCACACCGTATTCATCCCATGAAAGAAACTAGTTGAGCACTTCTTACTGCATCTTCTTCGTGATACTAAATGCACAAGGTTTCCTCCCTTTACTATTTCACCTTTGCTAGAGGTTAGTAGCCCGCCTGGATTTCAATTCAGGGTCAGTCAAACCGCAATTAAAAGAAGCAGCACCCGCTTAGGCGCGCGGAGCACCTAGTCCGCCTGTTCACCGGGGAAGCGGCGCATCAGTGTCTATCATAGGGGTGTGGGGCGCAGGAGCTGCTTGCGCCTGATCTGGAGGTCGGCGGGGCTTGAATGGATGGCCGGGGGAGGTGCCAAGCATGGCGGTGCGGTGAGGTCGAGGGGAGGGCGCAGGCAGGGGACTGGGCCGATGGTCGCTGCCGTTTCAAGGAAGATCGTCAACAGTGACTGGTTGGAGGTAGATGAAGCCGATCTGCCTGTTCTTTGTACATCAGACGGTGCGGAAAAAATGGACTGGCCTATTTGTTTTCAGTCGAATGTTATTTTCATAGAATCATGTAGTAATTTAGTGTGCCATGCATGTTGTAGAGCTATCATATGTCTCCCGTCATTTATTTCTCACCGACCTGCTATCTGCTACCTTTACACTGTACTAATTGTGTACACACTTCACCCATACTCATACTACTGTTTTTTATGCATGGGTATTTCAGACTCTGACGCGGTGTTGATGAATGCTGAAAAGAAAAGACAGAAGTCGCTCCATTGTAATTCAAAGATAAGCACTAAGATTTTCAGCGCTCTAAAGGATGTAGTGTCAGCAGTTGGAGACAGTAAACATAGCTCTGAAGTTGATGATCTCAATTGCCACACACAACCATCACAGGTGTTTGCTTTAACTTCGCGCTGTCAAATGTGGTTGCATGTTGCATATGGTGTCTAGCTTGTATTGCTTCCAATTTGGTTAAATTGCATCTGCTTACTTTACACATTATACCTTTGATAATGACATGCCTTCCTGTTTTTTGATACATACTACATATGTCTATTAACCATGTTCGTACATCAAACTAATGCTCTTTTGTATCGCTTGTCAATCACTTATGATGAGACAGTCACCCGAGTGGGTTACTGTGAGACGCCATACTCGTTTAAAGAGTGCAGTGTCATCCTCCCCACATGATTCTCAAGAAACAGCAAGGCTAAATGAAGATAGTGAACGTAGCTCACTAGTTGATGACCGCAATTCCTCCACACCACCATCACAAGTGCTTGCTCTAACTTTGCAGTGTGATATGTGGTTGCATGTTGCATATGGTGTCTAGCTTGTAATGCTTCTAATTAGGGTAAATTGCATATGCTTAGTTTAGACATTATACCTGTGAATATGACATGCCTTCCTATTTTTGGTACATACTATATCTGTCTATCACACCATGTTCTTACATGAACCTACTCTTCTTGTGTATCCTGCATCAGTCACTTATAATGGAACACCTTTAAGTTGGCAGTGTGATATTGGTTTGCGTCTTGAATATGATTTCTAGCATGTATTGCTTCTAGTTTGATGAACGCCACCTATGATGAGATAGTTTTAACTTGGCAAAGTGATATTGATTGCACCTTTCATATGGTGCCTAGTTTGCAGTGCTTCTAATTTTTTGAAGTGCCTTCTGCTTAGTTACCACATCATACGTGTGAATATGTCAAGCCGTCCATTTTTTCGTACATATTCCATCCTCGTATCATGACTTTGCCTTTCATCAAAGTAGTGTTCGTCAGTATCATGCATCAATGAGTTCTGAAGAGCAAATTCCATTCCTTTTTCTTGTGGGTTTGACTTGACAAGTAAAAATCAAGAAAGAGGAAGGAAGGCGATGATGGTGGTCCTCTGCAGCAACGTAAACGGAGCATATGTACCGATTCTCCTTGTACTGATAGTGCATTACAAGGTCCAAGTCTCCGCTCCCCTACTCCACCATCCAAGGTGCTTGCTCTAACTTGGCAGTGTGCTATCTGGTTGCATGTTGCATATGGTGTCTAGCTTGTATTGCTCCTAATTAGTGTAAACTACATCTGCTTAGCTTACACATGATACGTGTGAATATGACACGCTTTCCTATTTTTGGTACATACTATATCTGTCTATCACACCATGTTCTTACATGAAACTACTCTTCTTGTGTATCCTGTATCAGTCACTTATGATGGAACACCTTTAAGTTGGCAGTGTGATATTGGTTTGCGTCTTGAATATGATTTCTAGCATGTATTGCTTCTAGTTTGATGAACGCCGCCTATGACGAGACAATTTTAACTTGGCAGAGTGATGTTGATTGCACCTTTCATATGGTGTCTAGTTTGCAGTGCTTCTAATTTGTTGAAGTGCCTTTTGCTTAGTTACCACATTATAGCTGTGAATATGTCAAGCCGTCCAATTTTTCGTACATATTCCATCCTCGTATCATGACTTTGCCTTTCATCAGAGTAGTGTTCGTCAGTATCATGCATGAATGAGTTCTGAAGAGTGAATTGTATTCCATTTTCTTGTCGGTTTGACCTCACAATGCAAAATCAATAAAGCTGAAGGAAATTGGCAAGGCATTGGATGATGGTGGTCCTTCTGAGCAACTGAAACAGAGGTTCTCTACAGATTCTACTCCGCCATCCTCCCAACAAGATTCGCAAGACAACGCAAGGCTAGACAGTCAACGTAGCCGTGTAGATGATGAGCACATCTCATGTACTCCACCATCACAGGTGATTGCTCTAACTTGGCACTATTATATGTGGTTGCATGTTGCGTATGATGTCTAGCTTGTATTGCTTCTAACTTTGTTGAATTGCATCTGCTTACTTTACACATAATGCTTGTGAATATGACACGTGTTCTTGTTTCTAGAACATACGTGTACATGATGAGCACATCTCCCCTACTCCACCATCACAGGTGCTTGCTCTAACTTGGCACTATTATATGTGGTTGCATGTTGCGTATGATGTCTAGCTTGTATTGCTTCTAACTTTGTTGAATTGCATCTGCTTACTTTACACATAATGCCTGTGAATATGACACGTGTTCCTGTTTCTAGAACATATGTGTACATGATGAGCACATCTCCCCTACTCCACCATCACAGGTGCTTTCTCTAACTTGGAACTGTTATATGTGGTTGTGTTTTCCGTATGATGTCTAGTTTGTATTGCTTTTGATTATGTTGAATTGCATATGCGTAGCTTACAACTTATACCTGCAACAATCACTTACCCATAAGACACATTTAACTTGGGACTGTGATGTAGGTTGCATCTTGCATTGTCTTCTAGGTTGTACTGCTTCTAATTTCTTGAAATGGCACTTACGACGAGACACTTTTTACCTGATAGAGTGATATTGGTTGCATGTTCATATGGTGCCCAGCTTCCATTTCTTCTAATTTTGTGGAAATGCCTTCCGCTTACTATTTTTTCATACATATTCCATCCTCCTATCGTACGTGTGAATATGAAACGATGTCTTTTTTTGTATGTATTCCATCCTCCTACCCTGCGCTTGCCTTACATAAAAGTAGTGTTCGTCTGTATCATGCATCAACCAGTTATGCAGAGCTAATTTTATTCATCTTCTTGTGGTTTTGACATCATAAGGCAATATCAGAAAATAGGAAGGAAAAGAGTAAGTTAGGGGATGTTGGTGGTCCTCCGCACCGACGCAAATAGAGACTCTCTAGATTTGTCACTGCTACTGCTAATGAAGTTGAAGTCCCAAGTCTACATGATGAGTTCATCTCCCGTACTCCACCATCGCAGGTGCTTGCTCTAAGTTGACAGTGTGATAATTGGTTTCATGTTGCATATGTTGTCTAGCCTATATTTCTTCTATTTTGATTAAATTGCACCTGCTGAGTTCATACATTATACATGTGCATATGACATGGTGTTCTGTGTCTAGAATACACTGCATCTATCTATCACACCATGTTCTTACATCAAAGTACTACTATTGTGTATCCCGCATCAGTCACTCATGATTGGACACTTTTAACGTGGCAGTTTGATAGTGGTTGCATCTTGCATTGATTTCTATGTTGTACTGCTTCTAATTTTTCGAATTGCCACTTATGACAAGACACTTTTAACTTGGCAGAGTAATATTGGTTGCATCTTTCATATGGTGTCTAGCTTGCATTACTTCTATTTTCTTGAAAATCCTTCTGCTTAGTTTACACATCATAGCTATGAATATGTCATGCAGTCTTGTTTTTCTTACATATTCCATCCTCATAAGGTTGTCTTACATCAAAGTATTGCTTGTCTGTATCATGCATCAATGAGTTTTGAAGAGCGATTTTATTCTTTTGTGTTGTGGGTATGACTTGACATGGCAAAGTCAAAAAAGAGCAAGGAAAAATAATATAGTAGGGAGTGGTGTTACTCGTCGGGTGAAACGGAAAAGGATCTTTCATCCAGATTCTGCTCGTACTTATAGTGCAGTAGAAGGTCCAAGTCCTCTGGCTAAATCTACAAACACGGTATCACCTGCTCCACCAGCTGCAGCATCCGCTTCAACTGTACCAGCATCTCAACGATTTACTCGTTCGTTTGCTCCAGAACTGGCTAGTTCCCAAGCTACCTTCACACCTAACACTACTTCCGAAGCACTACTGCCACAACAGGAGTTGGCAAGATCAGATGAACCTCATGAACATCAACACCAAGACGGTACCTAACTAAGTCAAGTTGCAGTTGCATGCTCCTTTATATGTACTCTCACAGTTTGATGTACACTAACACATTCCATATTCGTTGTTGAAATAGCACCACGACGCAAGCGGAAACAGACATCAGGGATAATGCTTGATAGATTAACAAAATCTAAAGGAGGAAGAATGGAGATCCATTTTGAGGCAGGTTTAAAAAGGCCACGTGATGCTACAGAGTCAGCCAAGTTAGTATCATAGGAAGTCGTTGCCGTTACGTGTCATGCACGTATCCTCCCAACGTGGATCCAGTACAGGAATGAGAAAGACAATACCCAGTTTAACACCTTCCTTGACCATTTATCCGTAAGTAATGTTATTCATCGCAATTAGTAATATTGTCTTGCTCTGTCCCATACTTTCTAGCTTCCTCCTAATAAGACTCACATTCTTTTTTCAACAGATGAGGTTCAAGTTGGATCCGAAAGATGATGCAACTAAACAAGCATGCACTCAAGTTTTTCAGTCTGCTCTGCGACAGTATCGGTACCACCTTAGAAAATCTCACTTTGAAGGCAAGGCTAACAAAGGAATCGCCCAAACATCTCAAGTGGAATATATTACAGATGAAGACTGGACAGCCCTCGTTAAACACTGGTCTGATCCAAAGTATCAGGTAGGCTACATGTATTTGATCAGACCACATATTGAACTTGTATTTATGTGTGTGCCTTACAAGTGTATCTTCTTCTAGGCTAACTATTTGAAGAACAAGACCAATCATTCTAAAGTGAAATTCCAACAAACAACAGGATCTCATAGCTATATTGCACACTGCGAGGCTCTTGTAAATAGCTGCTACTTCCTTCTTTTTTCTGTGCCATATTATCATATCTATATTGACTTGTTCCAAATACAGAGGAAAGCCTATGCGGGCCAAAAAGAACCTAAACTGAATGCAGTGCAAATCTTCAAGGATTGCCACACCAGCAAGATGAAGGGCATGAGCACACCAGTTCAAGCCGCTGTTGTAAGTCCTTACTCCTCCTGCCATTGAATTGTTTGGTACTGTGATGTGTTCATTTAACTACTTGGTTTGCAGCCAATGTTAGTTACTCTGTTCACTTTTATACACAGTTGTCTTAACATATCATTTCACCTTACATGGTTTAAAAGAGATGAAGGATATTCTTTTGCTCTTGATCTGTATTCTAGTTGTTATGTTCACGTGCGCACACAATGATAAAATAGCATGTTTGTTTTATATATGTTTGCCCATGATATGAATGATGTCATACTATGTTCATCCTACTTTAAACCATGTCTCTTTATCCTTCGATGTCAACGAATGTGAGGAAATAGACAATACAGTAGGCATGCTACATGGACATATGTTCCGAAAGTGATCTTATTATGTAGTTGGCACTACAATACATGCTAATGTATTACAGTAGTTCACCAAAAGAAGTTATGTATAAACGTGTAACCTACTTTGTTTGTTTTTGTCTCATTAGTAAGTTATCTGGTACACTAATGTACAAGTTCAAACTTTCAGGAAGCTATGGAAAAAATGATTGAATAGCCACAACCATGATACATCTCCATCGTATCTACTTTTCCAAACACTTTTGCCCTTGTTTTGGACTCTAACTTGCACGATTTGAATGGAACTAACCCGGACTGACGCTGTTTTCAGCAGAATTATCATGGTGTTATTTATGTGCAGAAACAAACGTTCTCGGAATGACCTGAAACTTCATGGAGCAACTTTTTCGAAAATATAAAAAATACCTACAAAAGATGAAGGCCAGGGGGCCCACCAGCTCTCCGGAGCCCCCTGGTGCCTCTCCGACTCCAACTCCAACCCTATATATTGTGTTTCGGGGAGAAAAAATCAGAGAGAAGAATTCATCGCGTTTTACGATACGAAGCCGCCACCAAGCCCTAAAATCTCTCGGGAGGGCTAATCTGGAGTCCGTTCGGGGCTCCGGAGAGGGGAATCCATCGCCATCGTCATCATCAACCATCCTCCATCACCAATTTCATGATGCTCACTGCCGTGCGTGAGTAATTCCATCATAGGCTTGCTGGATGGTGATGGGTTGGATGGGATCTATCATGTAATCGAGTTAGTTTTGTTAGGGTTTGATCCCTAGTATCCACTATGTTTTGAGATTGATGTTGCTATGACTTTGCTATGCTTAATGCTTGTCACTAGGGCCCGAGTGCCATGATTTCAGATCTGAACCTATTATGTTTTCATCAATATATGAGTGTTCTTGATCCTATCTTGCAACTCTATAGTCACCTATTATGTGTTATGATCCGTTAACCCCGAAGTGACAATAATCGGGATACTTACCGGTGATGACCGTAGTTTGAGGAGTTCATGTATTCACTATGTGTTAATGCTTTGTTCCGGTACTCTATTAAAAGGAGGCCTTAATATCCCTTAGTTTCCGTAAGGACCCCGCTGCCACGGGAAGGTACGACAAAAGATGACATGTTCTTTTCCATAAGCATGTATGACTATGTTCGGAATACATGCCTAAATTATATCAATGAACTGGAGCTAGTTCTGTGTCATCCTAGGTTATGACTGTTACATGATGAACCACATCCGGCATAATTCTCCATCACTGATCCATTGCCTACGAGATTTCCATATATTGTTCTTCGCTTATTTACTTTCCCGTTGTTATTGCTATCATCACTACAAAACACCAAAAACATCACTTTTACTACTGTTACCTTTTGCTACCGTTACCACTACTATCATATTACTTTGCTACTAAATACTTTGCTGCAGATATTAAGTTTCCAGGTGTGGTTGAATTGACAACTCAGCTTCTAATACTTGAGAGTATTCTTTGCCTCCCCTTGTGTCAAATCAATAAATTTGGGTTGGATACTTTACCCTCGAAAACTGTTGCAATCCCCTATACTTGTGGGTTATCAAGACTATTTTCTGGCGCCATTACCAGGGAGCATAGCTCTATTCTTTGAGTCACTTGGGATTTATATCTGCTTATCATTATGAAGAACTTGAAAGATCCAAGAACCAAGATTTATCCCTCAACTACGAGGGGAGGTAAGGAACTGCCATCTAGCTCTGCACTTGATTCACCTTCTGTTTTGAGTAAGCTTGCGACACCTAAAACTGCTTCTGCTATTCGTTCTGATATGTCGCATGTTATTGATGATGCTACTTCTGCTATACATGATACTTATGATGAAACTACTTCTATGCTTGATACTACCATGCCACTTGGTGAATTTCTTGATGAACAACTTTCTAGGGCTAGAGAGATTGAAAATATTGAATCTGATAATACTGATGAAAGTGATGATGAAGAGTCACTTGTTATTCATGAGGGTTATGTTTTTGATCAAGAAGCCTCTTTAGCTATTTTAGCTTGCAAAGATAGATACAAACTTAAGAGGTTATTAGCTAAATGGAACAAGCAATCTCTAAATGCTAGAATGAAACCTGGCCCTGCTTTTGCTACTTCACCTATCTGTGTTACCGATAAGGATTATGAATTCTCTTTGATCCTGGTATAATTACTTTGGTTGAATCTGATCCTTTTCATGGTTATGAATCTGAAACTGTTGTGGCACATCTTACTAAATTAAATGATATAGCCACCATGTTCACGACTGATGAGAGAACTCGTTACTTTTATATCCTTAAAATATTTCCATTCTCATTAAAGGGTGATGCTAAGATATGGTTTAATTCTCTTGATCCTAGTTGTGTGCGTAGTCCCCAGGATATGATTTATTACTTCTCTGCTAAATATTTCCCTGCTCATAAGAAACAAGCTGCTTTCAGGGATATATATAATTTTGTGCAAATTGAAGAAGAGAGTCTCCCACAAGCTTGGGGGAGGCTTCTCCAATTACTTAATGCTTTTCCTGATAATTCTCTTAAGGAAAATGAAATACTTGATATCTTTTATAATGGACTAACCGATGCCTCCAGAGATTACCTGGATAGTTGTGCTGGTTCTGTTTTCAGGGAAAGAACACCGGATGAAGCTAAAATCCTATTGAATAATATGTTGACAAATGAAAATAATTGGACATCTCCGGAGCCAATTCCTGAGCCTATTCATAAACCCACTCCGAAGAAGAGGGGTATTCTATTTCTCAGTCCTGAAGATATGCAAGAGGCAAAGAAATCTATGAAAGAGAAAGGTATTAAAGCTAAAGATGTTAAGAATTTACCTCCTATTGAAGAAATACACGGTCTTAATTTACTGCATGTTGAAGAAACATATGATCTTGATCCATCACCTATTGAAGAAACTCATGGTCTTGATAACCCAACACAGATAGTAAAAGTAAATTCTCTCTATAGATATGATAAAGCTGAAATCCCATTTACTAAGTTTGCTAGCCCATGCTTAGATGAGTTTGATAAATTTATGGCCAAGCAAGAAGACTTTAATGCTTATTTTGGTAGATAATTGAAATACAATTCCAATATTCTTGAACACTTGGGTGATTATATGGCCAATGTCAAAGGTGAACTTAAACTTATTAGTAAACATGCTTCTATGGTTACCACTCAAGTAGAACAAGTACTTAAAGCTCAAAATGATTTTCTCAATGAATTGAATAGTAAGGATACTGATAATGTTGTTAGAGTTATGACTAGAGGTGGTAAAATGACTAAGGAACCTTTGTATCCTGAAGGCCATCCTAAGAGAATTGAGCAAGATTCTCAGAGAAATAATATAGATGCACCTAGTCCTTCTAAAAGGAAGAAAAAGAAAAATGATAGGACTTTGCATGCTTCTAATGAACCTGTTACTGAAACACCTGAGAATCCAAATGATATTTCTATTTTTAATGCTGAAACTCAATCTGGTAATGAACCTGAAACTAGTAATAACTAGTGGTGTTTCCCACGCATTTGCGCGGCTAGATATAATTTTATTGGTTTAGATTTTGAGAAAAATGTTCTCTACCATGCATGTTGTATGCTTTTATGTTTCGAAATGAAGTAATTACATTGTTGTGGAATCATTTTCTGTAATGATTTACTACAATATTAGGAACAGCAAAGAAAAAGATATTATATACATTATTTTCAAATTTCCGTGTGCCATTCTCGTTGACAGCTTAAGGGTTTCAATATTGTTACTATGTGTTGTTTTCGCATTGCACATATGTAGTTTGATATATATCCGTTTATATTACTAAATGTGTAACACTTATTTTTGTACTTAATGGACTTTGCACTTATCGGTGTATATTAGCTAAACTTGCTAAAATCTTGTAGGTTATTCTTGGCAACAAACTCAAAGTAGTAAAACCTTCCACCTCATGTACCATATTTTATAAGATACTAAAAGTAATAATTTCATATCTTTTTCAGTCGTTACCCCGCGATATTGGATAGATTCTACAACTCCGAAGTTGTCACATACGTAAATAGAACTCTACATTAAGTCTCCCTACAAAAAAAGAACTCAAAGTGTTTATCTGCAAGCGTTTATCAGATATTTCTAGATAATAGTATGACTTTTTATCGCCCTCAGAAAACAAACAAACAAAATATATAGTACTACCGTGTTAGTGTTAAAAAACCGGCTTATATTAAGTTATAGCGGTCAATGCATGAAGAATATTGTTAAATATATATATAAATAAATGTTTGTCTTTCAAGCTCATATCGATGCTTATAATAAGTTCACCAGTTAAAGGGTTGATATTTTGTGTTTAATTGTCTTGTGTTATTCTTAATCACTCTACTTCTTAGGCACCTGAAAATTCAAAAGTTGATGACAATGTACATATAAATTTCGATGGGAAGTGAGTTGACTATATAACAATAAACATCCTCTGCAAAAAAGAATTTGCACATACATGAATATTGTTACGTACAAATGAAGCTACGAAGACATGCTAAGATGGTTACGTCTAAAGACACATGCAGTGCACACGAATATTACCCAGATCTGAATTTTAAGATGTTGTCTGTCATCTTTCATCAAAATATATCATGCCTTGGATCCGTCGGGTATTCGAGCGTTCACGGGCTCGTATGGGCTGCGGCATCTGCCAGGCATCATGGCCGTGGATGCATAGATATATTGTTGTCGATGCACTGCTTTAGATTTGGCAGGTGCCGAGGGTCGCTGCATATATGTGATGCCTGCTGGAAATTTTCTTTGTTCAGTATGGTTCGTTCTGCTACCTCATTATATCAGCAGGGATTTGCCAAAAGTCCTCAGTCCTCATGGCTATGAAATTATGTGCTTGCGGATACGTATATGCATGCAACGGAAATCAATCAGGTAATTGTCCGTATGTATGTGTACTTGTCCTTTTTTTTCTCGTTGACTGCTTCTGATAGAAAACAATCAGTAGCGTGTATGTGTCCTTTTCCTAATCTCGTACGTACACACATATACATACGTGTCTGCTACTCCGCTTCTTTTCCTTTTGCATGGTTTCGTTTTTCCTTTTGATAGGCCGTACGTGTGCTTTTCTTTTTTCACAAATAGGCCATACGTACGTACGCTACTCTTGTATATATTTCTATTTGGTACGTACCGAATGGATATACGTCTAGTTGACTTTTTTAGATGGGCTCGCTAACTGGTTCCCCCCATATACATTGTCGAATTTTGGCCTTTAAAATAACTTAATTCTAAAACGATAAATTATCACCATTCGTTTTCTACCGTTTTAATTAATTATAATAGATAGATATGTGAAAAACTAATTCAATTATGTCATAAAATTGTTTTGTGGTCAATATGATGTTATTCCTGCATGTCAAAACCAATCATGTTTGTATCTATTAGTGTAAAGAATTTAGAACACTGACTATATATTTAGTTATGCGTCTTATATTTTGAGAAGGATTATATATCTTTGACTACATGCATATTGTATATGCTTTCAAGTGGACCTTCTCATGACTACTTTGAACAGAAAGTACTTAATTTACATTATCAACCATTATAATTAGAAAACATGTCATGATTATTTTGTAAAAAACATTGCGAGAAGAGGAATATTATTTTTGGCTCCTAGATGTCCAAATATTTTTTGTTAGCTGTCCATTAGATAATTTTGCAGGAACTATTTTAGACATACTTTATTATTAAACAGAATTATATTGGGAAGTTGTTTGCCACACATTCTATGTCATGTATACACATGTACTTTTTAAATAGGGTAGAGAAAGTTTGTTATCGCCCATAATCATAGTTTTAAATAGCCGGCTATAGCTCCGCTATAGCTGTTTGAGGGTGTTGCCGCTAAATGATTTCATGTACAATTTGCCGCTATAGCCCCGCTATAGCTGTTTTTAAGGGTCGCCGCTAAATGGCGTAGCCCGCTATTTAAAACATTGCTCATAACTAAATAAAGTTTCTTACGCCACGTGAAGCGCAAATGAAGCAGTGAATACTGATTAATGTGATGAAATCATATCCTATTTCTTTTTGTTGAGATCGTAGACGATGTCATCAGATGTATTATTATGATGAGATTCTTTTTTTTTTGCAGGGCGCTTGGACTTTCTATACGTTAGTTGGCAGCCCTGCCCTTCCTTTTTATTCTTGATGACAGCCGTGCCTTCTTTAATTAGTTGCTGGGCAGCCGTGTTTTTAGTGGAGTTGGCAACGGGGCACTCGGACTCTTTATACCTGGCCGCCGTGACCTTTTTTCCCAATGGCCGTGCCTTTTTAGTAGTTTGCCATCTGTTCTTTTTTATGGGAGCTGGCATCCTTGCTTTCTACAATTGCCAAAGTACTTTCACTTCTAATTATCCAGGACATATATTTTTTAATAGAAAGACTTATGACTTTGACGGAAGATGTGGCGAACTATTCTTACGTGCCATGCCCAATTGTTGTACGCATCTATATTTGTATGTAATGCTATATCTATTAAATCTTAACCGTTAATCTATAAAATTGACGCTCAAGATAATATAGTATATGTGGACGAACGTGATGCCTTATTTGACTCTTGTTTTAATTATATAATAGATGTTAATGATAATGTTCATGATGATGCTCAATCTAGTAATGATAATAATGTAGAAATTGAACCTGCTGTTGATCTTGATAACCCACAATCAAAGAATCAACGTTATGATAAGAAAGACTTTGTTGCTAGGAAACATGGTAAAGAAAGAGTGGGTTCAGAAACCCATGCCTTTTTCTCCCAAACCATCCAAGAAAAAGGATGATGAGGATTTTGAGTGCTTTGCTGAAATGATTAGACCTATCTTTTTGCGTATGCGATTAACTGATATGCTCAAAATGAATCCTTATGCTAAGCATATGAAAGATATTGTTACTAATAAAAGAAAGATACCGGAAGCTGAAATTTCCACCATGCTTGCTAATTATACTTTTAAGGGTGGAATACCAAAGAAACTTGGAGATCCAGGAGTACCCACTATACATTGCACTATTAAAAGAAACTATGTTAAAACTGCTTTATGTGATCTTGAAGTCGGTGTTAGTGTTATGTCTCTCTCTTTATATCATAGACTTGATTTGAATAAGTTGACACCTACTGAAATATCTTTGCAAATGGCTGATAAATCAACTGCTATACCTGTCGGTATTTGTGAGGATGTGCCTGTTGTAGTTGCAAACGTTACTATTTTAACGGACTTTGTTATTCTTGATATTCCCGAGGACGATAGTATGTCTATTATTCTTGGAAGACCCTTTTTGAATACTGCAGGGGCTGTTATTGATTGCACTAAAGGCAGCGTCACTTTTCATGTTAATGGTAATGAGCATACGGTACACTTTCCGAGGAAACAACCTCAAGTCCACAGTATCAATTCTATTGGAAAAATTCCATCGATTATATTTGGAGGTTTTGAATTTCCTCTTCCTACTGTCAAGAAGAAATATGATATTCTTATTATTGGGGATGTGCATATCCCCGTTGAGGTAACATAGTGTTATTCGAAATTTCTCCGGTTCCATGTTATTCGGAATGAGTTCGTTAACAAGATTTGATCAACCTTGTTAGTGGATTCCTTTTGATGAGCATGAGATGGACGAAACTAGAAAGCACAACCTTCTGTACCCCACTTTTACTTTCTGTTATTTATATTAAATAAAATAAAAATAAATATTTTTCTGTCTGTTATCTGATTATCCGTGCAATATAAAAATACCCCGAAAATAAAAGTTCTCCAAATGCCCTGAAATTTAAATATGATTTTTTCTAGAATATTTGAGAATATTTGGCACTGAGAACACAGCAAGGGGGTCAACCACCTGCCCACAAGGGTGAAGGGCGCGCCCTACCCCTTGGGCGCGCCCCCCTGCCTCGTGGGCCCATGGTGGCCCTCCTCCACTTATCCTTTCACCCACACACTCCTTTTTCCTCCCCCAAACATGAATAACCAGCTCAAGCACGAGTTCTAACTCATCTTGCTGCCATTTTTGATCTCCTTGCTCAAAGCACCTCTCACAAAACTGCTTGGGGAGATTGTTCCTTGGTATGTGACTCCTCCATTGGTCCAATTAGTTTTTGTTCTAGTGCTTTATTCATTGCAAATTTTTGCTGCTTAGGTGACCCTGTTCTTGAGCTTGTATGTCAAATTTATATGGTTCCAAGTAGTTTTGATGCATGATATAGGCCCTAGGCACTTGTAGGAGTAGTTGCTATCAATATTATTGAGTTTGGTTTACTTTTATTTTGAAGTTACTAAAAAATTTCAGAATTTTTCAGAGGAAGAAAAATGCTTAGGAAAATGTTCCAAGGTGGTTCCTCAAGGAAGCAAGGACCCAAACTTGCAATGCGTGATGCTGATGAAGAGCCACCAAGAGACGCTCCAGTGCGTCCTTGTGAGTGGCCTTCTAAAAATTTTATGGATCGAGCAGGAATTAAGGAAGAATTCAACGCATATTTGCGTAACACTGATCTTGTGAGCTTCGAGGAAGAGAAGTGCAGTCAGTATCACAATCTCACAAGTACCTTTGTGAGGACGTTTGAATTTTCATCTTCACGTAATTCTCCAACTGTCATGTTTGATCTTTATGAAAATTCTTATACTATGGACTTAGAGGATTTTACCACTGCTTGCAAACTTCCACAATGGGGTAGTATTAGGGATCCTCGCAAATCTGAATTTAGAGATTTTCTTGCTAGCATAACTGTGGGAGAATCTAGAGATATAACGCAAGCCATCATAGGGAGCATTCACTTTCCCGCTATACATTATTTTGCTCTCTTTATAGGTAGATGCATAAATGGTAAAGATGAGGCATGTCATATGTGTGTTCCTGACCTCAGTATTCTTAGGAGTGTTGTGTTAGGAGATAAATCTTATAATTTGGGAGCCATTGTTGCACGTAGGTTGCATCTTAATAGATTTAATGGAGATTTCTTTGGAGGAATTTATGCAACCCGCATAGCTAATTTTCTTGGTGTAGCCATACGCGAAGATGATATTGAATTACCCCCTGCTTACCTAGACTTTAATGCTATGGTTCACCACCAGTTTGTCGAGAGGAATGAATCACCTCTATCTTTGGCAGATGCCGTGCTGTCCATATTACTCTCCCTGCTCCTACCTTCTTTGATCATCAGGCAAAAGGAAGATATACTATCACCAAAGAGGAGGCAGATGAGTACGAGAGGAGAGCGAAGGCCGCTTGTCGCCACGCTGCAGCTCAGCAGGCGATAGCCGCTGCATCGCAGTACGACCCCAACTACTATTATGGATATCCGCCAGGCCTGCCATGGCCATAGACTAACTTAGGCCAAAAGCCTAAGCTTGGGGGAGTACGTATTTCCCACCGACATTACATTTATGTTCACACACTCATTGCTACATGTCGGTGCTCATACTTTTTCACTGTATCATCCATGCTAGTTTATTTTCCTTTTTATGATTTCTTCTTGTGTGTTTGATAAATCTTAAGAAAAACCAAAAAAATTAGTTGTAGCTTTTAATTAGTTTACTTTCCATGCTTGTAGTAGTAATTAAAAAGAAAACCCAAAAATATTTCCTGTTCTACTTTTACTTGTTGGGAGCTTTCCCGTGTAAATAGTTTTATTTCTTTTCTTTCCTTTGGGGTCGATAGGAGAAGATCATAATTAAATTGTTGAAGTGGCTCGTATATACATTATTGTTGATCTGACAAAAGTGCACATATTGCCTTGTCTCCTCCTATTTATTGAATGCTTGCAGATTCCAGCTTAGTCCAATGCACATGCACTATTATTATTATTCACATCGTTCGGTCATGCAAGTGAAAGGCAATTATGACGATATATGATGGACTGACTGAGATGAGAAAAGCTGGTATGAACTCGACCTCTTTTGTTTTTGTAAATATGATTAGTTCATCATTCCTGATTCAGCCTATTATGAATAAACATGTTTGCAATGACAACTAGAGATCATAGTTTCTTGTGCCATGCTTGATTAGCTATGAGTTATAATGGTTTAGTTTGTGTGCCAACATGCTATTGAGATGGTTATGATGTGGTATGATAGGGTGGTATCCTCCTCTGAATGATTTAAGTGACTTGACTTGGCGCATGTTCACGCATGTAGTTGAAACAAAATCCACATAGCCTTCATGATATTTATGTTCATAGTGGATTATATCCTACTCATGCTTGCATTCGGTGTTGATTAATTTTAATGCATGTTCATGACTGTTGTCGCTCTCTAGTTGGTCACTTCCCAGTCTTTTGCTAGCCTTCGCATGTACTAAGCGGGAATAATGCTTGTGCATCCAATCCCTTAAACCCCCAAAATTATTCCACATGAGTCCACTATACCTACCTATATATGGTATCTACCTGCCGTTCCAAGTAAATTTGTATGTGGCAAACTCTAAACCTTCAAATAAATATCCTGTTTTATATGCTCGAATAGCTCATGTATCAACTAGGGTTGTCTATATCTTCCATGTTAGGCGGGTTATTCTCAAGAGGAGTGAACTCCGCTCCTCACTCATGAGATAAATGGATGGTCACCGGGATGCCCAGTCCCATGCTTTATGCAAACTAAATCAAAATAATTACAAACAAAACTCCCCCTGGGACTCTTGTTAGTTGGAGGCACTCGTTGTTTTGAGCAAGCCATGGATTGATGCTTGTTGGTGGAAGGGGGAGTATAAACTTTACCATTATGTCTGGGAACCGCCTATAATGTGTGTAGCATGGAAGATATCGCCATCTCTTGGTTGTTATGTTGACAATGAAAGTATACCGCTCAAAATATTATTCATCTCTATTTTAAAACTGAGCTCTAGCACCTCTACGAATCCATGCTTCCCTCTGCGAAGGGCCTATCTATTTACTTTCATGCTGAGTCATCATCCTCTTATTAAAAAGCACCAGTTGGAGAGCACCGCTATCATTTGCATTCATTACTGTTAATTTACATTGAATATGACTTGACTGGATCTCTTTTACCATGAATTACAATGTCTAGTCAGTCCTTGGTCTTTAAAGGTGCTCTGCATTTATGTTTTGCGGTCTTAGAACAACCTTGTTGTATCATATTATGATTGTTTTGAGAAAGTGTTGTCATCCGAGATTTATTATTATTGCTCGCTAGTTGATTATGCCATTGATATGAGTAAACTTGAGACCTAAGCATTATTGCAAATGTGGTTAGTTATAATCTTTGCTGAAAACTTGAATGTTGGCTTTACATATTTACAACAACAAGAGCAAACCGAGTTTGTAAAAGTTTTTCTTTATCACTTTCAGTTTGTCAACTGAATTTCTTGAGGACAAGCAAAGATTTAAGCTTGGGGGAGTTGATACATCTCTGTCCTATCTACTTTTCCAAACACTTTTGCCCTTGTTTTGGACTCTAACTTGCACGATTTGAATGGAACTAACCCAGACTGGCGTTGTTTTCAGCAGAATTACCATGGTGTTATTTATGTGCAGAAACAAACGTTCCCGGAATGACCTGAAACTTCACGGAGCAACTTTTTGGAAAATATAAAAAATACCTGCAAAAGATAAAGGCCAGGGGGGGCCACCACCTCTCCACGAGGGTGGGGTGCGCGCCTGCCCCCCTAGGGCGCGCCCCCCTACCTCGTGGGCCCCCTGGTGCCTCTCCGACTGCAACTCCAACTCTATATATTGTGTTTCGGGGAGAAAAAAAATCAGAGAAAAGAATTCATCGCGTTTTACAATACAGAGCCACCGCCAAGCCCTAAAACCTCTTAGGAGGGCTAATCTGGAGTCCGTTCGGAGCTCCGGAGAGGGGAATCCATCGCCATCATTGCTACCTCTTTTAGCACTGCGTTGGTCTTCCCCGAAGAGGAAGGGATGATGCAGCAAAGTAGCGTAAGTATTTCCCTCAGTTTTTGAGAACCAAGGTATCAATCCAGTAGGAGGCTACACGCAAGTCCCTCGTACCTACACAAAACAAATAAATCCTCGCAACCAACGCAAATAGGGTTTGTCAATCCCTATAGGGCCACTTACGAGAGTGAGATCTGATAGATATGATAAGATAGTATTTTTGGTATTTTTATGATAAAGATGCAAAGTAAAATAAAGGCAAAGTAAAATAACAAAGTAAATAACTAAGTAGTAGGAGATTGATATGATAAATATAGACCCCGGGGCCATAGGTTTCACTAGTGGCTTCTCTCGAGAGCATAAGTATTCTACGATGGGTGAACAAATTACTGTTGAGCAATTGACAGAATTGAGCGTAGTTATGAGAATATCTAGGTATGATCATGTATATAGGCATCACATCCGAGACAAGTAGACCGACTCCTGCCTGCATCTACTACTATTACTCCACTCATCGACCACTATCCAGCATGCATCTAGAGTATTAAGTTAAAACAGAGTAACGCCTTAAGCAAGATGACATGATGTAGAGGGATAGACTCATGCAATATGAAGAAACCCCCATCTTGTTATCCTCGATGGCAACAATACAATACCTGCCTTGCTGCCCTTACTGTCACTGGGAAAGGACACCGGAAGATTGAACCCAAAGCTAAGCACTTCTCCCATTGCAAGAAAGATCAATCTAGTAGGCCAAACCAAACTGATAATTCGAAGAGACTTGCAAAGATAACCAATCATACATAAAAGAATTCAGAGAAGATTCAAATATTATTCATAGATAGACTTGATCATAAACCCACAATTCATCGATCTCAACAAACACATCGTAAAAATAAGATTACATCGAATAGATCTCCACAAGAGAGGGGGAGAATATTGTATTGAGATCCAAAAAGAGAGAAGAAGCCATCTAGCTACTAACTATGGACACGTAGGTCTGAAGTAAACTACTCACACTTTATCGGAGAGGCTATGGTGTTGATTTAGAAGCCCTCCGTGATCGATGCCCCGTCCGGCGGAGCTCGGGAATAGGCCCCAAGATGGGATCTCATGGATACAGAAAGTTACAGCAGTGGAATTAGGGTTTTGGCTCCGTATCTGATTGTTTGGGGGTACGTGGATATATATAGGAGGAAGAAGTACGTCGGTGGAGCAACATGGGGCCCACGAGGGTGGAGGGCGCGCCTAGGGGGGCACGCGTGCCCTCTACCTCGTGGCCTCCTGTTAGCTGGCTTGACGTAGGGTCCAACTCTCCTGAGTTGTATTCGTTGAGAAAATCACGTTCCCGAAGGTTTCATTCCGTTTGGACTCCGTTTGACATTCCTTTTCTTTGAAACCCTAAAACAGGCAAAAAACAACAATTCTAGGCTGGGCCTCCGGTTAATAGGTTAGTCCCAAAAATAATATAAAAGTGGATAATAAAGCCTGATAATGTCCAAAACAGTAGATAATATAGCATGGAGCAATCAAAAATTATAGATTTTTTGGAGACGTATCAAGCATCCCCAAGCTTAATTCCTGCTCGTCCTTGAGTACGTAAATAATAAAAACAAAATTTTTGATGTGGAGTGCTACTTTGCATAATTTTAATGTAATTCTTCTTAATTCTGGTATGAATATTCAGATCTGAAAGATTCAAGACACAAGTTCATATTGACATAGAAAATAATAATACTTCAAGCATACTAAAAAAGCAATTATGTCTTCTCAAAATAACATGGCTAAAGAAAGTTATCCCTACAAAATCATATAGTCTGGCTATGCTCTATCTTCACCACACAAAATATTTAAATCATGCACAACCCCGATGACAAGCCAAGCAATCGTTTCATACTTTTGACATTCTCAAAACTTTTTCAATTTTCACGCAATGCATGAGCGTGAGCCATGGATATAGCACTATAGGTGGAATAGAGTGGTGGTTGTGGAGAAGACAAAAAGGGATAAGATAGTCTCACATCAACTAGGCGTATCAACAGGCTATGGAGATGCCCATCAATAGATATCAATGTGAGTGAGTAGGGATTGCCATGCAACGGATGCACTAGAGCTATAAGTATATGAAAGCTCAAAAAGAAACTAAGTGGGTGTGCATCCAACTTGCTTGCTCATGAAGACCTAGGGCAATTTGAGGAAGCCCATCATTGGAATATACAAGCCAAGTTCTATAATGAAAATTTCCCACTAGTATATGAAAGTGATAACATGAAAAACTCTCTACTATGAAGATCATGGTGCTACTTTGAAGCACAAGTGTGGTAAAAGGATAGTAACATTGTCCCTTCTCTCTTTTTCTCTCATTTTTTCTATTTATTTTTTTATTTGGGCCTTTTCTCTTTTTTTATGGCCTCTTTTCTTTCTTTTTTTCGTCTGGAATCCCATCCCGACTTGTGGGGGAATCATAGTCTCCATCATCCTTTCCTCACTTGGGACAATGCTCTAATAATGATGATCATCACACTTTTATTTTTCTTACAACTCAATAATTACAACTCGATACTTAGAACAAGATATGACTCTATATGAATGCCTTCGGTGGTGTACCGGGATATGCAATGATGCATGAGTGACAAGTATGAAAGAATTATGAACGGTGGCTTTGCCACAAATACTATGTCAACTACATGATCATGCTAAGCAATATGACAATGATGGAGTGTGTCATAAACGGAATGGTGGAAAGTTGCATGGCAATATATCTCGGAATGGCTATGGAAATGCCATAATATGTAGGTATGGTGGCTGTTTTGAGGAAGGTATATGGTGGGTGTATGATACCGGCGAAAGGTGCGCGGTATTAGAGAGGCTAGCAAGGGTGGAAGAGTGAGAGTGCGTATAATCCATGGACTCAACATTAGTCATAAAGAACTCATATACTTATTGCAAAAATCTACAAGTTATCGAAGCAAAGTATTACGTGCATGCTCCTAGGGGGATAGATTGGTAGGAAAATACCATCGCTCGTCCCCAACCGCCACTCATAAGGAAGACAATCAATAAATAAATCATGCTCTGACTTCATCACATAACAGTTCACCATACGTGCATGCTACGGGAATCACAAGCTTCAACACAAGTATTTCTCAAACTCACAACTACTAAACTAGCATGACTTTAATATCACCATCTCCATGTCTCAAAACAATTATCAAGTATCAAACTTATCATAGTACTCAACACACTCATAAGAGAATTTTTATTATTAATCTTGCATACCAAGCATATTAGGATTTTAAGAAAATTACCATGCTATTTAAGACTCTCAAAATAATCTAAGTGAAGCATGAGAGATCAATAGTTTCTATAAAACAAATCCACCACCGTGCTCTAAAAGATATAAGTGAAGCACTAGAGCAAAATTATATAACTCAAAAGATATAAGCGAAGCACATAGAGTATTCTAACAAATTCCAAATCATGTATGGCTCTCTCAAAAGATGTGTACAATAAGGATGCTTGTGGTAAACTAATAAGCAATGACTCAAATCATACAAGACGCTCCAAGCAAAACACATATCATGTGGTAAATAAAAATATAGCTCCAAGTAAAGTTACCGATAGAAGTAGACGAAAGAGGGGATGCCTTCCGGGGCATCCCCAAGCTTTGGCTTTTAGGTGTCCTTAGATTATCTTGGGGGTGCCATGGGCATCCCCAAGCTTAGGCTCTTGCCACTCCTTGTTCCATAATCCATCAAATCTTTACCCAAAACTTGAAAACTTCACAACACAAAACTTAAAGTAGAAAACTCGTGAGCTCCGTTAGCGAAAGAAAACAAAAGACCACTTCAAGGTACTGTAATTAACTCATTCTTTATTTATATGGGTGTTATACCTACTGTATTTCAACTTCTCTATGGTTCATAGACTATTTTACTAGCCATAGATTCATCAAAATAAGCAAACAACACACGGAGAACAGAATCTGTCTAAAACAGAACAGTCTGTAGTAATCTGTAGCTAGCGCAAGATCTGGAACCCCAAAAATTCTAAAATAAATTTCTGCACTTGAGGAATTTATCTATTAATCATCTTCAAAAAGAATTAACTAAATAGCACTCTCCAAATAAAAATTACAGCATTTCTCATGAGCGCTAAAGTTTCTGTTTTTTACAGCAAGTTCAACAAGACCTTCCCCAAGTCTTCCCAACGGTTCTACTTGGCACAAACACTAATTAAACACAAAAAACACAACCAAAAACAGAGGCTAAATAATTTAGTTATTACTAATCAGGGGCAAAAAGCAAGGAATAAAAATAAAATTGGGTTGCCTCCCAACAAGCGCTATCGTTTAATGCCCCTAGCTAGGCATAACAAGCAAGAATAGATCTAGGAATTGCCATCTTTGGTAGGCAATCCATAAGTGGCTCTCATAATAAATTCATAACGTAATTTAATTTTCTTTCTAGAAAAGTGTTCCATGCCTTTCCTTAACGGAAATTGGAATCTAATATTTCTTTCCTTCATATCAATAATTGCACCAATCATTCTAAGGAAAGGTCTACCAAGAATAATAGGACATGAAGGATTGCAATCTATGTCAAGAACAATAAAATCTACGGGCACATAATTCCTATTTGCAAAAATAAGAACATCATTAATTCTTCACATAGGTTTCTTAATAGTGGAATCCGCAAGGTGCAAGTTTAGAGAGCAATCATCAAAATCACGGAATCCTAACAAATCACACAAAGTCTTTGGAATCGTGGAAACACTAGCACCCAAATCACATAAAGCATAGCATTAATGATCTTTAATTTTAATTTTAATAGTTGGTTCCCACTCATCATAAAGTTTTCTAGGGATAGAAATTTCTAATTCAAGTTTTTCTTCATAAGATTGCATCAAGGCGTCAACGATATGTTTAGTAAACGCTTTATTTTGACTATAAGCATGAGGAGAATTTAGCACGGATTGCAACAAGGAAATACAATCAATCAAAGAGCAATTTTCATAGTTAAATTCCTTGAAATCCATAATAGTGGGTTTAGCAACATATAGGGTTTTAATTTCTTCAATCCCACTTTTATCAAATTTAGCATCAAGATCAAAAGATTCAGAATTCTTGGAACGCCTTCTAGGTAAAGGTGGATCATATTCAGTCCCATCATTATCAAGATTCATATTGCAAAACAAAGATTTAATAGGGGACACATCAATAACTTTTAGATCTTCATCATTATTTTATAAAAGGCATCTTTCTTAGCACGCATCCTAGTGGTTCTTTCTTTGCACTCGTCAATGGAAATTCTCATGGCTTTGAGAGACTCATTGATATCATGCTTAGGAGGAATAGATCTAAGTTTCAAAGAATCAACATCAAGAGCAATTCTATCAATGTTCCTAGCCAAATCATCAATCTTAAGCAATTTTTCTTCAATCATAGCATTAAAATTCTTTTGCAAAGTAATAAATTCTTTAATATTAGAATCAAAATCAGAGGGCATCTTATTATAATTTCCATAAGAATTGTTGTAGGAATTACCATAATTATTAGAGGGATTACTAGGGTAAGGCCTAGGATTGAAATTTCCTCTATACGCGTTGTTACCAAAATTGTTCCTACCAACAAAATTCACATCCATAGATTCATTATTATTGTCAATCAAAGTAGACAAGGGAATATCATTAGGATCAGAAGAAACACTCTTATTAGCAAATAATTTCATAAGTTCATCCATCTTTCCACTCAAAACATTAATTTCTTCTATCGCATGCACCTTTTTATTAGTAGATCTTTCAGTATGCCATTGAAATAATTAACCATAATATTATCTAGGAGTTTAGTAGCTTCTCCTAAGGTGATTTCCATAAAAGTGCCTCCCATGGCCGAATCTAAAAGATTCTAGAAGCAAAATTCAATCTGGCATAAATTTTTTGTATAATCATCCACAAGTTTAAACCATGAGTGGGGCAATTACGTATCATTAATTTCATTCTCTCCCAAGCTTGTGCAACATGTTCATGATCAAGTTGCTTAAAGTTCATAATATCGTTTCTAAGAGAGATGGTCTTAGCGGGAGGAAAATACTTAGAGATAAAAGCATCTTTGCACTTGTTCCAGGAATCAATACTATTTTTAGGCAAAGACGAAAACCAAGATTTAGCACGATCTCTAAGCGAAAAAGGAAATAGCATCAACTTAACAATATAATTATCCACATCTTTCTTCTTTTGCATGTCACACAAATCAACGAAGCTATTAAGATGGGTAGCGGCATCTTCACAAGGAAGGCCGGAGAACGGATCTTTCATGACAAGATTCAGCAAAGCAGTATTAATTTCACAAGATTCAGCATCGGTAAGAGGAGCAATCGGAGTGCTAATAAAATCATTGTTGTTGGTATTGGTGAAGTCACACAATTTAGTATTATCTTGAGCCATCGTGACAAGCAAGCAAACTAACACACAAGCAAACAAAAAGCAAGCGGAAAAAGGCAAATAGAGAGGGAGGATAGAGAGAGAGGGTTAATAAAACGGCAAGGGTGAATTGGGGGATAGGAAAACGAGTGGCAAATGGCAAATAATGTAATGCGGGAGATAAGGGTATGTGATGGGTACTTGGTATGTTGACTTTTGCGTAGACCTCCCCGTCAAGGGCGCCAAAAATCCTTCTTGCTACCTCTTTTAGCACTGCGTTGGTTTTCCCCGAAGAGGAAGGGATGATGCAGCGAAGTAGCGTAAGTATTTCCCTCAGTTTTTGAGAACCAAGGTATCAATCCAGTAGGAGGCTACACGCAAGTCCCTCGTACCTGCACAAAACAAATAAATCCTCGCAACCAATGCAAATAGGGTTTGTCAATCCCTATAGGGCCACTTACGAGAGTGAGATCTGATAGATATGATAAGATAATATTTTTGGTATTTTATGATAAAGATGCAAAGTAAAATAAAGGCAAAGTAAAATAACAAAGTAAATAACTAAGTAGTAGGAGATTGATATGATAAAGATAGACCCGGGGGACATAGGTTTCACTAGTGGCTTCTCTCGAGAGCATAAGTATTCTACGGTGGGTGAACAAATTACTGTTGAGCAATTGACAGAATGGAGCATAGTTATGAGAATATCTAGGTATGATCATGTATATAGGCATCACATCCGAGACAAGTAGACCGACTCCTGCCTGCATCTACTACTATTACTCCACTCATCGACCGCTATCCAGCATGCATCTAGAGTATTAAGTTAAAACAGAGTAACACCTTAAGCAAGATGACATGATGTAGAGGGATAGACTCATGCAATATGAAGAAAACCCCATCTTGTTATCCTCGATGGCAACAATACAATACGTGCCTTGCTGCCCTTACTGTCACCGGGAAAGGACACCGCAAGATTGAACCCAAAGCTAAGCACTTCTCCCATTGTAAGAAAGATCAATCTAGTAGGCCAAACCAAACTGATAGTTCGAAGAGACTTGCAAAGATAACCAATCATATATAAAAGAATTCAGAGAAGATTCAAATATTATTCATAGATAGACTTGATCATAAACCCACAATTCATCGGTCTCAACAAACACACCGCAAAAAGAAGATTACATTGAATAGATCTCCACAAGAGAGGGGGAGAACATTGTATTGAGATCCAAAAAGAGAGAAGAAGCCATCTAGCTACTAACTATGGACCCATAGGTCTGAAGTAAACTACTCACACTTCATCGGAGAGGCTATGGTGTTGATGTAGAAGCCCTCCGTGATCGATGCCCCCTCCGGCGGAGCTCCGGAATAGGCCCCAAGATGGGATCTCGTGGATACAGAAAGTTACAACGGTGGAATTAGGGTTTTGGCTCCGTATCTGATCGTTTGGGGGTACGTGGATATATATAGGAGGAAGAAGTACGTCGGTGGAGTAACAGGGGCCCACGAGGGTGGAGGGCGCGCCTGGGGGGGCAGGCGCGCCCCCTACCTCGTGGCCTCCTGTTAGCTGGCTTGACATAGGGTCCAAGTCTCCTGAGTTGCATTCGTTGAGAAAATCACGTTCCCGAAGGTTTCATTCCGTTTGGACTCCGTTTGATATTCCTTTTTTCGAAACCCTAAAACAGGCAAAAAATAGCAATTCTGGGTTGGGCCTCCGGTTAATAGGTTAGTCCCAAAAATAATATAAAACTGGATAATAAAGCCCGATAATGTCCAAAACAGTAGATAATATAGCATGGAGCAATCAAAAATTATAGATACGTTGGAGACGTATCAATCGTCATCATCAACCATCCTCCATCACCAATTTCATGATGCTCACCGCCGTGCGTGAGTAATTCCATCGTAGGCTTGCTGGACAGTGATGGGTTGGATGGGATCTATCATGTAATCGAGTTAGTTTTGTTAGGGTTTGATCCCTAGTATCCACTATGTTCTGAGATTGATGTTGCTATGACTTTGCTATGCTTAATGCTTGTCACTAGGGCCCGAGTGCCATGATTTCAGATCTGAACCTATTATGTTTTCATCAATATATGAGTGTTCTTGATCCTATCTTGCAAGTCTATAGTCACCTATTATGTGTTATGATCTGTTAACCCCGAAGTGACAATAATCGGGATACTTACCGGTGATGACCATAGTTTGAGGAGTTCATGTATTCACTATGTGTTAATGCTTTGTTCTGGTACTCTATTAAAAGGAGGCCTTAATATCCCTTAGTTTCTGTAAGGACCCCGCTGCCACGGAAGGGTAGGACAAAAGATGCCATGCAAGTTCTTTTCCATAAGCATGTATGACTATGTTCGGAATACATGCCTACATTATATCAATGAACTGGAGCTAGTTCTGTGTCACCCTAGGTTATGACTGTTACATGATGAACCGCATCTGGCATAATTCTCCATCACTGATCCATTGCCTACGAGCTTTCCATATATTGTTCTTCGCTTATTTATTTTCCCGTTGCTATTGCTATCATCACTACAAAACACCAAAAACATCACTTTTACTATTGTTACCTTTTGCTACCGTTACCACTACTATCATATTACTTTGCTACTAAATACTTTGCTGCAGATATTAAGTTTCCAGGTGTGGTTGAATTGACAACTCAGCTGCTAATACTTGAGAGTATTCTTTGGCTCCCCTTGTGTCGGATCAATAAATTTGGGTTGAATACTTTACCCTCGAAAACTGTTGCGATCCCCTATACTTGTGGGTTATCAAACCACCTAAAGGTGACAAGGCTACCATAGGCACAATGTCACCTCTTGCTGAAGTGCGTCAGTATCTCTCCACTAGCAGTGCAAAAAGCACCTTCCTACGTAATTCTAGGTTGGTTGTCAAGGTAACCTCGTCCAAATCGCCTACTGAACAAAATCTTCCTGCTAGACAGAGTAATATATCTGTGCTCCAGACACAAGTCCCCTAATGGACATCATTTTGAAAACAAGAATAGTGGTTGACAAATGTCTGTCAAGATATGAATGGTTTTGAAACCAGACTATCAGACACTCGCTTCGTTGTTCAAGAGCAATGGCAGAAAAAAGGTGAAGATTGTGCTGCTCCATCAGATTCTACAGCCTGAAACATTAGCACTCAGGTCAAATGATCTGTGCTTCTATACATCTTATGGTGCTTTTATCTGCAAGGACTGTAAAATTTATGCCAACAGGCCTTTTGTTGTATGGTTGCAATTTATTTTGTTGTGATACAGCATTTATGATGCTGCCAAAGGCTGCAATAATTACGATGCTATTTTTGTATAGTGTAGGTTTATCTTAGTAATGTATTCAGCCGAAAGCTTCATAGGAGCCCAACATACCAACATTCGTCGGGCCCATTCCAATTGGGCTAAAAACAATTATGGGCTGAAATTTGCATGTAGCCCACTAAAAATATCTGGGCCTAAATCAGCATAAGATTTCATATTTTTCTGGTAGGCCTGTGCCCATAGTGGGCCTTTAACAGGCCTAAACATAATTTGGGACCTCGGTAACAATAGGCCATTTACAGGTGTAAATATCTCGGGCCCATAAAAAACATGGGCCTTTAAAAGACCGAAAGTGAGATTGGGCCCTGATTGTGCCAAATAACCCACTAGTCTTAGTAGGCCGAAATGGTGGCCCATTTACGATGCGGATCTTTCACAGGCCGAAATTCGGACGGGCCATAAATGCGCCGACCTAATACACGGGCCTTTAACAGGTCGGAAGTTCGGTCAGGCTAGATTATCGTCATTTTTATATGGGCCGTTAATGGGCCCGATGTGACGTTCGGCCACATATGGCCCATGGATTTCGTCCGACGTTAACAGGCCGAAAATCACAACAGGCCGAAAGTGGCCCAAATCTATAGTGGGCCTCTAATAGGCCAAATGTCAGACATGGCCGAATATGACCCAAATCCTTCACGGTTGTTTATGGGCTGAAAGTTTCAATGGCCTGTAAATGGGCCCAAATGAAGCAGGACCTTTAACATGCCGGAAATACATCAGGCCATAATTCGGCCCATATACTTAGCGGACTGTTAACGGGCTAGAAGTGACCATGGGCCGCGATGATGACAAGTTTAGGACAGGCCATTGATGGGTCGATTTGACACTTGTCATACGGGCCTTAACTGAGAATGTTGGGCCTTTAGCTGGGCCGGCCCATTATGGTCTGCAAAATCTTGTGGGCATTTAGCTGGGCCAGCCCATTATGGCCCGCAAAATCTCATGGGCCTTTAGCTGGGCCGGCCCATTATGATACGCAAAATCTCGTGTGCCTTTTGCTGGGCCGGCCCATTATGGACCGCAAAATCTTGTGGGCCTTTAGTTGGGCCGGCCCATATAAACTTTATGGGCCACTTTTGGGCCGGTCCACGTGTCAACATATCATAGGTGCATCTCGCCCATTGGATGAGTGACACATATGCCAACGTGGAGCTAACACGTGTTTCCGTCAGCCAATCAAAATTTTACACATGGAAAATCCCCATTGGTCCGGCCTGTTAACGGGTTATCGAATCCAAAACCGGACCCGATAGCTTAACGGCATTCCGTTACGGTGGATGCCACGTGTCGGTCACCCTTGACGAAAGCACTTCTGTGACGCGCGATTTATCGTCATGGAAGTGGACACTTCCATGATGATAATTTTGGTAATGTCATGGAACACTTCTATGACAGCATAGGTATGACTATCTTGATTCTGTCATAAATTTGTCATGGATGTACATGCATGACAGAAAACGTGACCTACTATGACAAACACGTATCATCACGGAAGTGTATTTTTTTTTGTAGTGATGCCAAGATGTTTACATAGACAACATGTATCTGAATTATGGCATGCCAACCCCTTTTCTAAAGACATAATATAGTTATATCATCTCATCCTGTTTACATAATCATCATATTTTGAATTATGTCATTCTATCTTGTTTAGTTAGCCATCATACATTTGAAATTGTGTCATGCTATCCTGTTTAATTAGCCATCATATATGTGAAATTATGTCCTACTATTTTGTTTGGTTAGACAACATAAATGTGAATTATTTCATGCCTTGTTTTCTTCCCTACTATCCATTGCACCTGTCTATCTTACAATGTCTGTACATTCAATTACTTTTCTTGTTTATCAGCCATTTCAATTGGAGGGGGTGATGGCAGTATCTGTGGGAGTAAAAACACGGTCTTCAGAAAAGATTGTGCTACCTGTCGATGCAGATAGAACCACGGTTGTACTTGCCCAAGAACCAGCCCCACCACACATAACTCAGACTCACACAGATTGTACCCCTACCCAATTGGACAGAGAACCAACTACACCCCTTCTAACCCCAACCCAGCAGATAGTAACCCAGTTCCAATTGACACAGCACCGTCTCCACCACAGAGCACCCAAACACGAGCAGTTAGTACGGAAACTACAGTGCCCAAAGCACGAGGACCACCACTCTGAACCCCAAGTCAACGCTTAAAAGTAGAAGAAGAATTGTTCTCAGGTCAGGTTCCGTAGCTATGGTTCATACTACTTTGCACTTGCATCACTGTATTTACTCATACCAACCAATTTCAAATTGAAGGATGCAATTGAAACTCCAATGGCGCAACAGGTATGTTTTAAACCTGTTTCTTCAACGTGTTTGCTGTTGTAACTTGCTCTATGTTGATTTCAGTTTCAATTGAATAAAAAATTATGTTCTCATGCCATGCACATTACAAGTGTTGTTATTGCCGTGTAGTTTCCCACACTTATATTCTATCTATGATGCTTTTCCTTAAATAGATATGATTCAAACTGTATCTATCTTCATTAGCCAACACTAGTCAGCAACCCGTGCATCCGCACAGGCTAGTTTGATTTTGAATAACATTTTTATTTTAAAGGTTTTATGACTTTATTGCCAAGTGAGAATATAATTTAGAGTTACCTTTTCTAAAACATGTTATTGTTTTCTGATTGATATTCGAACAACAACAAAAGAAGTAAAATTCGTGGGACGTGTTGTTTGCTTTATAGCTTATAAAGGAACAAAAATTGTTACAGTGTGTGCACATGTGTTCTGCCCGTGCAGCGTTACCTTGAAGTGATACATTCTGGAGTGAACCATATACAAACCAACTTAACTAATTAACATAGATTTGATACCGGCAAGTGTAAGTTCCTTTTTTCTAACTTAACTTCCTTGTCCAAGTTAATTGAGTTGTGAACCTATTTTGCCTGATATAGATGGTATTGGAATTTTTGCCTGATATGTTTTCACTATTTTTTATGCTAAGAACCAGTTCGAATTTAAGCGCACAAAATTTCAAGAACCATTGAACTTTGTAGTACTTGGTGACATGTATAAGATGAAACCCTTGATCACATGAAAAGGATTACATCACGTAGTCTAATCTATGTTATAAGAATTTAGAGTACAACATATTTGCCAACATGATGTATCATTCGACGCAGTAATAAGAAAATATGATTGGCAATCGTCGTGCTAGCTTCATGTCCATTGTTTTACATCAGTTAGTTTTTTTATAATAATATCCATTCTGGCCAGATATGACAAAAGATGGTCACCACGTACATGTAATCTGCTGCAATGGTCGATTTCTTCGGACCAAGTAAATAATATCTTGTTAGTTTTGTCCTCAGCAGCAAATTGAGTTTTTCCTTGCAGCACACAAAGTGATCTACAATCTTAAAAAAGTTGCCAAGTAACTCTATTTGTTACCAGTTTTGCCATCGGTAGCAAATGGATCTTGCAGCAGACAGTCGTTTGAGATCTGAAAAATTGAACCAATTATCTGTTGCTGAATATAACTTTAATTTGGATTGCTAACAGACAAAACAATTTGGGAACTGAAATATAGAAGAAAAATCACTATTAGCTTATATAATTATTTTTAATAAGGAATAAATCATTTATAGATCAACATAAATTGTAGTCCTTCTATTAAAGTCTGCTAGTAAGGTGGTAGAGAATGGATCATCTATGACACTTAAACCATCATGCTTGGCTACCAATTGTTTTCTCAAAAAGGTTAGGACCATAATCTAGAGGTGTGAATCATTAGTTTGAAATAAGAGAGAGGATGCCTAGATACACGAAAGTAGCATCTAATAAGGCTTTCTACTATGCTTGATATCTATGGAGATGCTGTAAAAAACAATGTATATATATGACTCACGCTAAGCTTGTGGCTAGTTGGTCTTATATATCATGCTTGCTATAAGAGAAGTAGTAGTTGAGGGAAAATATGGTGATGGATTCAACAAAATGTGTGTACCTACATACTTTAACAGAAGTATGATCAGCTTCACACCACTATTATCAGCGGGATGACACAGTGGCCATTTTATAATGTATGATAATATGTGTATCGACTGAAACACAATGGGTTTTGTTAGGTAACAATTTATCTGAAGTCTCAGGAACCATCTAATATTTTCTGCCGAGGCCATTGTGATCTCTAAAAGGACTCATATCTCTTCACTCTTGGGGTCTGCACAACTAATCTTAGTGTTGGTTACCAACATAGTACATCTGTATAACACCAAAGAACATGAACTTGGCATCTACGGCGCGCCAAACAAAAACTGTATTGAGATGGAGATATATGCAGATATCTGATATCCTAATGTGGAGCATCATCAAAGTTGTAATATACCTGTTGTGAACTGCAGTAATCAAAATTTTGGTAATAACCTCATATATGACAGAGAAGTCTTGAGTATGGCACGTGGAAATTATACTCCATGGTATATTAAATGATGGCATGCATTTCTTTCACCAATTCACTGCAGATAAAAACACGTAAAAGGATCGGTCAAGGGAAAATAATGTTGTACGGACTCATATGGAATTGCAAAGAAACCATAAGACATATATGTTATGTGGAAGTCATACCGAAAACTAACATTATTTGCTACATCTGGGGATATTTTAGCCCTTGTATTTCTAAGCTGGATGGATCCTTCTCAGTTACAGAAAGGCACAAAATTTTCATTTTCTTAGAAATTTTATTCTGAAGGCAAGATAAGTATGCCAACAATATGCACTCCATACGTTTTCTATAGATTATGTAATGGAACACCAGAAGAATGTTTTGACCAAAGGGAGCCATGAAATACCTCAAAGAATAATAAAGAATGCCAGCAAGTTTCTCTGAAAATATTACACGATGTAACATAGGGAACAGTTATCTGTAGTGAAGTGTTCTATACATAAGGAAACACAGCAAAATTTCATTATGACCAGAACCTTTTTACTATTTAACATTCAGGGAGAAGCTAATTAATGTCCACATGACACATCAAATACTATGCACTATCTCACGGCCGTAGGCTATAACACATGTCTCTAATGACTGGCCTATAAAATGGAAAATGTTAGTACTTGGCTGTAGCATGTATTTGGAAAACAGCATGGTACAGAGAATCTTCCCGCGCAATGGATTGCTAGCCGCCCGATCCAGAGAGGTCATCCACAATGCAGGCTACACGCTGGGTGGACTGCCACGGAGGGGGTGGTGCACGATGTGTCGAGCATCAGACACATCGAGCGAACATTTGTGTTCGAGTGTTCTCCTGTGATCAATAGCAGTTATGCACAACATTGTAAAACAAACTCTTACTAAATCAGAATGTATTATTATCTTAAATAAAATCTAAAAGTACATCTATTACACGATAAAGCACAGATGGTTAGGCGGGTAGGAGTAAGCAAACAATTAGGTTCTTCAGATCGTATACTCATACAGAAGGTTCCACTAAGCTGGAACATAAAGGAGGTGGTGGTAGATAAATTTTATAAATATAAGCATCCATATTTCCACGCCCCATTGAAGCACGTATCTACATATGTAACTTTCCACTAAGCTGGAACATAAAGGCTGACCAAATCTGAACGACCAATGTAGAAAAATATGAGAAAAAATTATAGGCATTGAGGCACACGAATTACCTTCTATGGAGAGGAATATGGCATGCAACCATACGAGTCTGGGAGGAAACAAATGTCAAAATCTTGGACAGAATCATTGCAGGGGATGGCAACCTAGCAGAGACCAGATGGGAACCGATGGGAGAGACCATGTGGACGTGACACCATAGGCTTGAGGTGAGGCATCGATTGGTGGTGAGTCTTGATTGCAACATCAGATCAGGAACACGATGAAGGAGAGAAGTTCAGTTGAGGAGCGGTAGCAACTTAACTTCCCAAGGTCCAACATGCATGGATTGCATCTTAGGGCACAAATATAGAAAGATTGGAGAGGAGGAGGATCCGGGAGATGGGTGACTTGGATGGATCGCGGCGCAGACGCATGGGAGAGGCAAGGAGGATGAGGAAGAGTTGCGGCGGTAGAAGATATAATCTGGACTCTTGATGATTCTTTGATTTTTTTGTTTGACGGGAGAGTAAGGTGGGACAACACATGTGGACTCCCTTTCATCCATTTTTTACAGTAGTCTAAGCGTGGGACAACTTGAGAGGACTCTCTTTGATCTAACGGCTGTCAATATCTAATTTGAAGATCAAACGGATGATAAACCTGCTTTTCAAGGATTAACGTGGAGGCTCTAATGATGCTTCCAATTAGTAAATATAAGATAAACTAGACTGATATAGACCATACAGTGGCCATACTACATAGATATATGTTTGTTTCATGATGTTATCCTATCCACCTTACTACTGAACTGGTTAACCAAAATGAGTTTCATATGCTACATTGTAAACATGTGATGTGTTTGTTTATTTCTCTTTTAGAACGCGGATAAAATATTGGAGAAGAGTACCCCGTTATGCAATGGTAAAGGAAGTAATGCAGATAAGGTTCAGGATAGTGAGACATCCCTATTGGTCTCCAAGAAAGCTGATAAAAATTATATTGAAGACACTGAGACAACCCCAAAGTCCTGTCCTGATGTAGTGTTCGAGTTACTAGCTACTACTGTTGGCACCAGCTCTTCGAACTCGCTGCCTGAATCAGTTCGACTTCTTGAGTCTCAACTTCAAGTTGAAAGACATAGATTAGATGTTATGCGACGGGAAGCCAAAGGACTGAGGGAGTCCATGCAGAATTCAGATGCATACTTTCTGGTGCAACAGCAAGTGCTAGAGAATTTAAGATCCAAACAAGAGAAATTTAATAAGCTTGCTAAGCATCTTGCCAGCATTATGGGTACCCAGGATATTGTTTCTTGAGCTCTTCTGAAGTGGTTTCAGTTCTAGACTTGTTTTGTTGCGGCGTTTATTTGCACGGCTCATCATCTTTGACAACCAGTGTATATGATATGCTGCTTTGTTCCCTATATTTGCACTGGTGGCGAACTTTGATGCCTAGTGGATGTAATATATGTAATAGCCGTTGTCGGTGTCAAAACCGGCTGATCTCGGGTAGGGGGTCCCGAACTGTGCGTCTAGGCCGGATGGTAACAGGAGGCAAGGGACACGAAGTTTTACCCAGGTTCGGGCCCTCTCGATGGAGGTAAAACCCTATGTCCTGCTTGATTAATATTGATGATATGGGTAGTACAAGAGTAGATCTACCACGAGATCGAAGAGGCTAAACCCTAGAAGCTAGCATATGGTATGATTGTTGATGTGTGTGTTGTCCTACAGACTAAAACCCTCCGGTTTATATAGACACCGGATAGGGTTAGGGTTACATAGAGTCGGTTACAATGGTAGGAGATCTTCATATCCGTATTGCCAAGCTTGCCTTCCACGCCAAGGAAAGTCCCTTCTGGACATGGGACGGAGTCTTCAATCTTGTATCTTCATAGTCCAACAGTCCAGCCAAAGGATATAGTCTGGCTGTCCGGACACCCCCTAATCCAGGACTCCCTCAGTAGCCCCCGAACCAAGCTTCAATGACGATGAGTCCAGCGTGCAGATTGTCTTCGGCATTGCAAGGCGGGTTCTCCTCCAAATTCCGTGTACCTGTTTGAATAAAGTCTGGTTTCTTGTAGATGTTGCGCTCCTTGACTTCTACACCCAATAATGGCCGCTTCCCATGTGTCAAACGAATATGAAAAGTCTGAATATTTTTACATTCACACCCCTAGCCGCGTAAATGAGCTGCCCTATTTAAGGGACGAGGATTTAGATCCAATCCACACCTTCTCCCCTCCGCGAGTGTTCATCAGAGCACATCTGACAAAGGTCCATTCCACCATGGCCAGCCATCGCAACTCCTCCCCTCGCCCTTCCAGCCCTAAGCCTGGATATTGGGAGAGATGTTCCATCCCGCATAGCGAGCTAGTGACACTCCAGACCAAGGGATTTCTCCCCCCGGCCTATATGGTCCCGGTTCGAGCCGGTCTTGCCGTCTACAACGGCGGAGAGCAAGCAGAGAATGCCCCTAATCCCTCCAAAGGAGATCGGGTGTGCCTCATCCCGTACTTAATAAGGGGCCTCGGATTTCCAATCCATCCATTTCTCCGGGGGTTGCTGGAGTTCTACGGCCTCCAGCTACATAATCTCACGCCTGCCTCAGTACTGCATATCGCAGGCTTTGTAGCCCTCTGCGAGCTGTTCTTGGGTGTCGAAGCTCATTTCGGACTGCGGAAGGAGCTATTTTGCCTCGTGCCCCGTTCCAAGAAGGGGTCAATGTATCAAGTGGGCGGAGCCGAAGTGTGGCGCATCGTCGGGACCGGATATCTATCCGGAACCCCAAAGAAGGCGTCCGAAGACTGGCCCTCGGAGTGGCTTTATATAGAAGACGTCCCGCTGCCAGATCCTGTCCGGATCGGCCTCCCTGAATTCAATAGTGCTCCTTTAAAGAAGCGCCTAAGCTGGTGCCCACGAAGCCCTCAGAGGGGAGGTGACAGGGATATCATTTACCTAGTGGGCCGACTAAGATTGTTAGCCCATTCCGGACTAACCATGATCGGGGTTATGGCCGAATGCATTATGGGGGGGGGGGGGGGACTTCAGTATAGAAGCCACCCCATGTGGGACTTCAACGGGGAGGACGACGCCACCCGCTACGGCCGTAAGGGGCCAGATTCAGCTGCCGCTCTATTAAAGATCTTGTCCACTTTGTATAAGGGAGAAGAGGAGGAATTTCTCCGCGTCAACCCTCAGGGTGGATTCTCCATGCACAATCCCCCAAGCTGGGTAAGCAGTCGTATTTACTTGTCCATCCGTTTTGTATTCCCATTGTTAAATATTCAGTCTGACGACTTCAATGCAGGAACTGCGCCGGGCTGTTAAGGAAATAAGAAGCCCTCCTCCACAACCCAAGGACCCAGGACGGTCCCTCGACCCGGCCTCCCAAGAGGATCCGAACATATCTGTGGAGCTGATTGATGGAGTGTTCCATCAATTGAGCGAGGAAAGCGCCTTGGTGGCCATTACGGCCAATTACCCAGGGCTAATACTGACCCCCCAGGTACCTGAGATCGAAGTCCCAGTACCCCGAATAGGTGTCCGCCCACTCGTGTTCAGTTTCCTGATTGCAACCGAACTTTGCAGGGGAGGTATTTAAGGCGGAAGGCCGAACCTGCGGCGACAAGCCAACGAGGGGTCGTAGGGCCCCGCGGGCAGAAAAGAAGTGCAGTCCGGACCGAGGCGTCAGCGCAAAGGTATGGCGCGCCCCCTTATCCCAGGTGTTATACCTTCGAGGCATATTGGCACTCGCGCTCTTTTCAGGACAAAGAGACCTCGCCGGACTACATCTGGAGAGGCTGCCAATCGCGCCTCCACCAACCAGGCTTCAAAGCCTGGTCAGGAGGCGGAGGCGAACGCAAGGCGCGCGCCAGACGCTCCTCCGACGGAGATGTGGACGGGTTGTCTGCCACCAACTCTGAGGTGGAGAGTGCCATGAAGCACACGCGTCGCCGGACAATTCTTCGTGACGCTTGTTTCTCCCAAGGGGTGTTAGATGCCTTCAACTCGGGAGATGCGTGTCTCCGTGCCACTCAAAATGGTCTAGCCAGAGCCATGGAGCAATATGTAAAAGACATACGGGTAAGAAAATTCTGGTAATTATATGTGTATACCAGTAGCCCCCGAGACTTGAAACAGTTGGAATAACTGATTTAAGGATCATTTGTGATGCAGGTTCTTACGGAAAAGAATTCCCTACTGTCCAAGGAGCTGGAAGAGTGCAAAGCCCAACTTGAGGCCGCACTAGCCGTGGCAGGGGAGCCCAAGGAGACCCCCTCTAGTAATATACACTTCGAAAGATAAGTATTTTGCGAAGCACGGCTTTGGTGTGAATCTGACAAATAAAATTGCATATGGCGCCGGATTGAATCCGGAAAGGCAACACCTCCTACGCCAGCTAAAGGCTGGTGAGAAGGTGCTGACAAAGGTGAGGCGGGAGAAGAACGATCTCCAAGATGCCAACACCAAGCTGGGCGTCGAGCTGAAAGATGTTCATGCCCAGCTATCAGACTCCGTGAAGGAGAATCATCGGCTTCGGCGCGGCATATTTAGTAAGTGCTTGAACGAACCTTTGAAAGAAAGTTCGGCGGGGAAGTTGACTAACAGAGCAATGTTTGTAGGTGTGCTAATAGTCGTCCTGCAGAGGAGATGCCCGATTCTACGGGTGACCTTCTTCCCGAGCTCTCGCAACTGCTCGATCGAGTTCGGCAGGCGATGCAAGGCGTCGCCCAAGCCCTGTGGCCATCCGTCTCCATGCCCGAAGGTCTTGGAGAGCTTGCGGAGAAGCTAAAGGGAGCACGGCGGCGCTTCCGATTGTGGAAGATATCAGCCTGGCGTCAAGGCCCTAGGAAGGCCTGGTCCATGGTGAAGACGCGGTATGCAAAGGCTGACCCCAACCACATGGCCGAGGTCGGTCCTGTAGGGCCTGATGGGAAGGAGATCCCTGCAAGCTTAGTATATGGCCAAGTAGAGTTGGCCGCAAAGTATTCCCAGCAGGACTGTAAATTAGACAGCCTGTTAGATGGTATTGAAGAGGAATACAACCAGTCAAAATGACTATGTAATTTAATTGACATTTATAATGCCTTCTAGCTGGATTGTAGGTCATTTGTCATGGCCGACCTTTTCGCTTCAGCCTCGGGACCTGATGGTCTGGAGTGTGTCCGAATTCCCATGCGGTTATATAGGAACCGGGGAATGCATGGAGACCAGGCGTAGGGGTCATTAGGGCTTGAACAGACAAGTGCCCGACTAGTTATGTTATATTACATGGTTAGTAAGAAACATCTTCCAGGGAAAATAGTTCCGTTAGGGGTTCCTTTCCCTGGGAGGCATGCCCTAAGGTGCATGTCCATGCTGCGAAAAGAAACGCGGGAGAAACATCTGGGGGCATATGGAAAAAAAAGATCATCTTTAGTTCACTGACCGAATATTCCCTTAAGAACGCTAGCTTTCGGCTTCACCCAGTCTGAGGTACACGTCCGGCTGACCCGGCAGTAACAATCGCAGAGGTGCTCCCTTTACCACCTAGCCGAACAATCGGGAACGTAGGGGTAAGCACAGGAGCCAGGCAACCCAGCTTGGCCAAAACTTAAGTCATATCGATGCATATAATGGTGAATAAAAGGTACATGCGGAAGTGTGACACATGTGTTGGGCATGAAGCCCGTATGAATAAGCTTCTGTTTAAAGAAGCCCCCAGGTTTAATGAGCGCGGATAGCGCGTCACTTTATGAGCCTTTAGAGGCTATAAAAGAGAGAGAGAGAGAGAGAGAGAGAGAGAGAGAGAGAGAGGAAGAGAAATGTAAGACATAAAATATATAAAAAAATGGACAGAGGAAGGAGACGAACGCAGAGTCCGGTGCTAGGCATAGAATCTTCGGAGACGTGCTGCATTCCATGGGTTTGGCTCGAGTCGGTTATCCGATGCATCCCGCAGGCGGTACGCTCCACCAGTCGGGACTTGGTCAATTATGAAGGGACCCTCCCACTTGGGCTTGAGTTTGTCCTTTTTCTTGTCCGGTAGTCGTAGAACTAATTCGCTAACGTTGTAATTTTTGGCCCGTACTTCTCTGCTTTGGTATCTTCGAGCCTGCTGTTGATAGAATGCGGAACGGGCTTTTGCCACGTCACGCTCCTCCTCCAATGCGTCCAAGTTGTCCTGCCGATCAAGTTCGGCTTCTCTTTCTTCGTACATGTGCACTCGAGGTGAGTCATGAATTATGTCGCAAGGCAAAACTGCCTCTGCGCCGTACACCATAAAGAATGGTGTGTATCCGGTGGTGCGATTCGGCGTGGTCCGCAGCCCCCAGAGTACGGAGTCGAGCGCCTCTACCCAGTGCGTGTTAGATTCCTTGAGGGACCGCACTAATCTGGGTTTGATGCCGCTCATGATAAGACCATTTGCACGTTCGACCTGGCCGTTAGTTTGTGGGTGATAGACGGAAGCATAATCGAGCTTGATGCCCATGTTTTTACACTAGAGTTTTACCTCGTCGGCCGTGAAGTTCGTGCCGTTATCAGTGATGATGCTGTGGGGGGACGCCGTAACGGTGTACAACCCCGGATATAAAGTCTATCACTGGTCCAGATTCGGCCGTCTTAACAGGCTTGGCTTCTATCCATTTGGTGAACTTATCCACCATGACCAGTAAGTATTTTTGCTTGTGGATTCCGCCTTTAAGGGGTCCAACCATGTCAAGCCCCCAGACCGCGAAGGGCCAAGTAATGGGGATAGTTTGGAGGGCGGTGGGTGGCATATGGCTTTGGTTTGCAAAGAGCTGGCAACCGGTGCATCGTTGGACTAAGTCCTGAGCGTCTGCCCGAGCCGTCGGCCAATAAAAGCCTGTACGGAAGGCCTTGCTTACAAGGGACCGGGCTGCAGCGTGATGACCACCGAGTCCGGCATGAATTTCAGCCAGGAGGTTCCGCCCCTCCTCTTCAAAGATGCACCTTTGAAGGACTCCGGTAGTGCTTTTCTTATAAAGCTCTCCCTCGTGGACTCTGTAGGCTTTAGATCGCCGCACTATGCAGCGTGCCTCATTTTGGTCCTCGGGGAGTTCCTGCCTAGTAAGGTAGGCCAGGAATGGTTCTGTCCACGGGGCGATGATGGCCATTATTACGTGGGCTGAAGGTGTTATTTCATTGGCAGAGCCTCCATTGTGTCAGAATGTTCGGTGTCGGGCAGTGCGGTTGGGTCCGGGATGTTATTGTTTGGCTCCCCTTCCCATACTACGGATGGCTTGAACAGCCTTTCCAAGAAGATGTTGGGGGGGACTACATCGCGCTTTGCGCCGATGCATGCCAGGACATCTGTCGCCTGATTATTTTCCCGGGCTATATGGTGAAATTCGAGCCCCTCGAACCGAGCTAACATTTTTAGGATGGCATTGCGGTAAGCTGCCATTTTTGGATCCTTGGCATCGAAGTCTCCATTTATTGGGGATATTGTGAGGTTCGAGTCCCCGTGCACCTCTAGGCGTTGGATGCCCATGGATACTGCCATCCGGAGACCATGTAAAAGGGCCTCATATTCAGCTGCATTGTTGGAGTCCGTGTACATAACCTGTAGTACGTATTGAACTGTGTCTCCTGTGGGGGACGTCAAAACGACGCCAGCCCCCAGTCCGGCCAACATCTTGGAGCCGTCGAAATGCATGATCCAATTTGAATATGTGCCGTATTCTTTAGGGAGTTCGGCCTCCGTCCATTCTGCGACGAAGTCGGCCAACACTTGCGATTTGATGGCTCGTCGAGGCTTATAAGTTATGTCGAACGGGAGGAGCTCAATGGCCCATTTTGCAATCCGGCCCGTTGCGTCACGGTTGTTTATAATATCGTTAAGTGGTACTTCCGAGGCTACTATTATTGAACACTCTTGAAAGTAGTGTCGTAGCTTCCGGGATGCCATGAATACCGCGTATGCAATCTTTTGATAATGCGGGTACCACGATTTGCAGGGAGTGAGGACAGTGGACACGTAGTAGACCGGCTTTTGAAGGGGGAATTTGTGTCTGTCCGCTTCACGTTTGACGACGAGCACTACGCTTACAACCTGATGTGTTGCTGCAATGTATAATAGCATTGGTTCGCCAATGTTTGGCGCGGCCAGGACTGGCTTTGTTGCCAGTATGGCTTTTATTTCGTTGAGTCCGGCCGTGGCTGCATCCGTCCATTTGAAGTGTTCGGTGCACCGAAGGAGGCGGTAAAGGGGTAGGGCCTTTTCTCCCAAGCGGGAGATAAAGCGGCTTAGAGCCACCACGCATCCGGTTAACTTTTGTATTTGTTTGAGGTCCTTTGGGATATCCAGTTGCGACAGAGCTCGGATCTTGGCTGGATTTGCTTCAATTCCTCTATCGGATACTATGAAGCCCAAGAGGTTTCCGGCTGGAACGCCGAAAATGCATTTTTCCGGGTTGAGCTTGATGTCGTATGTTCGGAGGTTATCAAATGTGAGCCTCAAGTCATCTACTAGAGATTCGACATGTCTTGTTTTGACGACCACATCATCTACATATGCCTCCACTGTTTTGCCGATCTGGCTTGCCAGACATGTCTGAATCATGCGCTGATATGTTGCGTCGGCGTTTTTGAGCCCGAAGGGCATTGTGTTGAAGCAGAATGGCCCGTATGGTGTGATAAATGCCGTTGCGGCTTGGTCTGGTTCTGCCATCTTAATTTGATGGTAGCCAGAATATGCGTCGAGGAAGCACAACGAATCGTGTCCTGCGGTAGCATCGATAATTTGATCGATGCGGGGGAGGGGGAAGGGATCCTTTGGACAAGCCTTGTTAAGGTCTTTAAAATCAACACACAGGCGCCAGGATTTGTCCTTCTTTGGTACCATCACCAGGTTGGCTAGCCAGTTCAGATGTTTTATATCTCTGATGAATCCGGCCTCCAATAGCTTTGCTAGCTCCTCTCCCATGGCATGTCTCTTAGGTTTGGAAAAACGCCGAAGAGCCTGTTTGACAGGTTTGAATCCTGCTTGGATATTTAAGCTGTGCTCGGCCAGCCTGCATGGGATTCCTGGCATGTCTGAAGGGTGCCAGGCGAAAATGTCCCAGTTCTCTCGTAGGAACTCTCGCAATGCGGCATCGACATCAGGGTTTAACTATGCCCCGATGGAAGCTGTTTTATTGGGGTCCGTTGGATGGACTTGGAATTTGACTATTTCGTCCGTCGGTTTAAAGGAGGTGGACTTGGATCTTTTGTCGAGTACCACATCGTCCCTATTCACCGTAGAGCGCAGCGCAGTTAGCTCCTCAGCCACTAGGGCTTCGGATAGTGCCTCGAGGGCCAGTGCGGCTGTCTTTTTTTCAGTGCGGAGTGCTATGTCCAGATCACTAGTGAGAGTGATGATCCCATTAGGCCCGGGCATCTTGAGCTTCATGTACCCGTAATGGGGTATTGCTTGGAAGACTGTAAACGCTTCCCTCCCTAGCAGAGCGTGATAACCGCTGCTGAACGGAGCCACCTGGAACATGACCTCTTCGGACCTGTAATTATCCGGCGTGCCAAACACCACATCTAGTGTGATTTTTCCTGTATAGTGCGCTTCCCGACTGGGGATTATTCCTCTAAAGGTTGTGCTGCTTCGCTCAATGCGGTTCCAGTCTATTTCCATTTTTTTGAAGGGTCTCCTCATAAATGAGGCTCAATCTGCTGCCGCCGTCCATGAGTACCTTGGTAAGACGAAAGCCATCCACTATTGGACTAAGGACCAATGCGGCTGGTGCTCGGGCTGTTCGAGATTTAGGTTCATGACTGGCGTTAAAGGTAATAGCCGTGTCACTCCATGGGTTTATTGTTGCTACTTGGTAGACTTCGGCAAGGCTTCGGAGTGTCCTTTTTCGCATATTATTTGATGCGAAAGTCTCGAAGACTGTTAATACCATATTGGTGTCTCTGGGGTGGCTTTCTATGGCCTCCAGAATTAGGAGATTTTCGCTAATTTTGGCCACTTGCCGGAGTATCCCACATGCTCTAAGGCTGTGAGTTGGTGTGGCGTCCTCTGTACTGTGAATTTTACAGGGCCCATTAAGCCATCCTTCCAGTACGGTTCCATTCCCTGTAGAGGGTTTTTGCTTTTTAGTGCTTGACCCGGGTGACTGGTGATGATGCACCCTTTTATTTCGGACTCGGTTTGTATTCAGGGCCAGATTGTCCCAAAATTTTGTTTCGGTTTTCCGTGCGCTTTCCATCGCACAGTATTTTCGTATATGGACGCCAAGTCAGCGATGTGTGTAATATCACGGCGACTTATGGCGTTGAGTATTCCCTTGTCTGTGCAATTATCGCAGAAGGTTGAGATTGCGTCTTCCTCGCGGCAGTCCCTTAGCCTGTTCTAAACCAGGAGGAATCTGGCCCAGTAATGATGTACTGTTTCATCGGGTTCTTGCCTGATTTTGGATAGATCGCTTATGTTGCGATGGGTGGGTGGAACTAAATCCGAAGCCTCACCCCATCTAAGGCTCAGAGGCCGAGGAATTTCCGAACTCGAAAATTTGGATTCCTTGATGTTGTCCAATGAATCCAGCCCGTCGCCTGACTCTAAATTTAGGTCTTGAGTGATATCTTCCCCTTCGCGGGTATCTGGCTTGGAGGGATCGGGAATCCAGACGTAGCAAGTCTTTAAGATAGATGAAGGGTCGCCGCACTGTCCCTCTACCACGGCAACGTGATGGGTGACTTGGGGAGAGTTAATCTCTCTCAGATCGGGTTTAGACCCAATTTGGTCGTAATCCGTGGCAACTCCCAGGGCGGCGAAGCGATCCAAGAGCTCGTTTATGGAGGAGAGCTCCATTGGATCTAACTGCTCGGCGAGTTCCAAGCTGACATGAAGATTGTTTTCGATGGCTTGAGAGGTCATCGTGGCGCAGAAGCCGAACAGGCGGTCATAAGAAAACCACCTAGCCGAAGGGTTTGGTCGATAGCCAAAGCTCCCTTAGCAACGGTGTCGTCTTTAAAGACGGGGCAAGGCATCCTTCCTGATGGCGACGACATAGAGGAACTCTCAATGAAAGCACCAATGTCGGTGTCAAAACCGGCGGATCTCGGGTAGGGGGTCCCGAACTGTGCGTCTAGGACGGATGGTAACAGGAGGCAAGGGACACGAAGTTTTACCCAGGTTCGGGCCCTCTCGATGGAGGTAAAACCCTACGTCTTGCTTGATTAATATTGATGATATGGGTAGTACAAGAGTAGATCTACCACGAGATAGAAGAGGCTAAACCCTAGAAGCTAGCCTATGGTATGATTGTTGATGTGTATGTTGTCCTACAGACTAAAACCCTCCGGTTTATATAGACACCGGATAGGGTTAGGGTTACATAGAGTCGGTTACAATGGTAGGAGATCTTCATATCTGTATCACCAAGATTGCCTTCCACGCCAAGGAAAGTCCCTTCCGGACACGGGACGGAGTCTTCAATCTTGTATCTTCATAGTCCAACAGTCCGGCCAAAGGATATAGTCCGGCTGTCCGGACACCCCCTAATCTAGGACTCCCTCAGCCGTGATAGCCTAGCGTAAGTTGCTTGCTTATTTATTTCCTTGTTGTCTTGTTTATTTGTTTGCTTGTAGTTAGTGCAGTTCTTTTTTCGCGGTTTGCTAGTGGCCGCAATAACCTATTTTTTAAAACTAGGCCACAGTAACCATGGGCTCAAATTTACTGTAGTTACCATGGGCCTCCTATGGGCCGTAGAAACAACGGGGCTTATTAGGGTCGTGGAAAGAATGGGCCTTCTACGAGCCATAGCATCAATGGGCCTTCTACGTGCCGTATGATCGATAGGCCAAACATGGGCCAATAATAGACCGCATTATGGGCCGTAAACGGGCTAGATTTGGAATCATCCGTTCATGGGCCGACAATAACATGCTGTCGTTAATTGGCCGTATTTGATGACGTTAGGGAAACGGCCCAATAGAGTAACGGGCCGCAAACGGGCCGATTGTAACCGCGAGATGAATTTGGCCCACAGGCAGAAAAGGCCAATGACGGGTCGTAAGTAACCTAATGCTGGAAATGAGCCCAAGAATAAATGGGCCCTGAGAAGGCCGAAAGATAACACGGGTTGGAAACGGCCCAATGGAATAATGGGTCGTTAAAGGGTATAAAGGGGTACACTGTTCATTGCGGGCCAGATTCACCATGGGCCGTTAATGGGCCAAGAGTTACAAATGGTGTCGTATGGGCTGAAAGGCATCATGGGCCATAACTGGGCCAGAAGTTACAACGGGCTGGAATCATATTGGAAGGCCCAGATGAAGCTACTGGGCTTAATTCATATAGGTCGTAACGGGCCGTGAGTTAGCGGGCCGTAAATGGGCTATATACGAACAGGCCGTTAACAGGCTTTCTGTGGGCTGGCCCGTTACCTTTTGACCAAGTCAAACAGGCCGGCCTTTTCACTAGAATGGGCCTCTGTTGGGCCGTGCCACGTGTCGAGGTATCATAGGCGTCTCCTATCCAATGAATGGATGACATCTGTCCCAACGGTGAGCCAACACGTGTTTCCTCCAGCCAATGAGTTTTACACGTGGAAAATCCTCATTGGTCTAGGCTGTTAGCGGGTTATCGGATCCAAAACCGGACCCAATAGCTTAACGGCATTCTGTTACGGTGGATGCCACGTGTCGGTCACCCTTGACGAAAGCACTTCCATGATGCACGATTTATCGTCATGGAAGTGGACACTTCCGTGATGATAATTTTGGTAATGTCATGGAACACTTCTACGACAGCACAGGTATGACTATCTTGATTCTGTCATAAATTTGTCATGGATGTACATGCATGACAGAAAATGTGACCTACTGTGACAAACACGTATCATCACAGAAGTGTCTTTTTGGTAGTGGATCTTAATGATAAAAATGATAAAAGTGGGTTTGGAGAGGTCAAGACCTTAACTAGTGATGTGCCCATTACTTTGGATTTCAAGGACTTCAATTATGATAGTTGTTCTTTAGTTGAATGTAATTCCTTGTTGCAATCCATGATAAATTCACTCAATGCTTATGAATAAAGTAAAGCGTTCGTTAAACATATTGTAGGACCTATGGTGAAGGCTTTTGAAGAAAAACTAGAGTTGGAGGTTTCAATACCTAGGAAATTATATTATGAGTGGAACCTACTATTAAAGTAAAGATTAAAAATTATGAATGTAATTGTAAGTGCATCAAGTGCCCCCTTAGTGGTTTTGGAGTATTGAAGACGAATAGGTTGAGGAACTAACATGTTTGTGAGTATACACAGGAGACAGAGTCCTCGTAGATTTGCTTTAACACATGGTAGACAACCACTAAAAATGTATTTCTTCAAGTGAAGAAATTGGTGATGAAATTGGTATAAACCTTTGAAGAAATTGATGTGAAGACTTTGAAGCTTGAAGACTTTTGTTTTCGTAGTTTCTTTCTTCTTATTTGAGTCATAGGAAAATTCATATTGTTAAAGGGGGTCTAGGTGAAAAATATTTCACATTTCCAAAGGGGTGCTCAAACCTATACATACCCAAGCCGCTTCGATTGAAGCCTTTGGATATCTCCAAAACAGCTAACACATTTGCTAGCGACAGTAACGAAGATCATCTGGTCGCCGACGAATTTGGTCAGGCTGAGGAGTTAGGATTTCGCCAGTGCAATCTGCCTAAAAGTGAGAAAATTGAGTGCCCTGACAAATTTGAGAGTTCAAATTTTGACCGTTGCTGCACCGCGGGCCAGCTGTTGATATGTCTCCAACATATCTATAAATTTTTATTGTTCCATGCAATTATATAATTTGTTTTGAATGTTTTATATGCATTAATATGTTATTTTATATGATTTTTGGCACTAACCTATTAACCTAGAGCCCGGTGCCAGTTTCTGTTTTTCCTTGTTTTAGAGTTACGCAGAAAAGGAATACCAAACGGAGTAAAACTTTCTCCATGATTTTTCTTGGACCAAAAGACACCCAGGAGACTTGGAGTGCAAGTCAGAGGAGCCCCGAGGCGGATACAAGGGTGGAGGGCGCGCCCAGGGGGTAGGGCGCGCCCCCCCGACCTTGTGGGCCCCTCGTAGCTCCCCTGACCTAATTATTTCACCTATATATACTCTTATACTCCAATAACATCCGGGGGAGCCACGAAACCACTTTTCCATCGCTGCAACCTTCTGTACCCGTGAGATCCCATCTTGGGGCCTTTTCCGGCATCCTGTCGGAGGGGGAATCGGTCACGGAGGGCTTCTACATCAACACCATTGCCTCCCCGATGAAGCATGAGTAGTTTACTTCAGACCGACGGGTCCATAGCTAGTAGCTATATGGCTTCTTCTCTCTCTTTGATTCTCAATACAAAGTTCTCCTCGATGTTCTTAGAGATCCATTCGATGTAATACACTTTTGCGGTGTGTTTGCCGAGATCCGATGAATTGTGGATTTATGATCAGCTTATCTATGAATATTATTTGAATCTCCTCTGGATTCATATGTGCATGATTTGATATCTTTGCAAGTCTCTTCGAACTATCGATTTGGTTTGGCCAACTAGATTGGTTTTTTCTTGCAATGGGAGAAGTGTTTAGCTTTGGGTTCAATCTTGCGGTGTCCTTTCCTAGTGACAGTAGGGGCAGCAAGGCACATATTGTATTGTTGCCATTGAGGATAACAGGACGGGGTTTTCATCATATTGCTTGAGTTAATCCCGCTACATCATGTCATCTTGCTTAATGCGTTACTCTGTTCTTATGAACTTAATACTCTAGATGTAGGCAGGAGTCGGTTGATGTGTGGAGTAAGAGTAGTAGATGCAGAATCGTTTTGGTCTACTTGACACGGACGTGATGCCTATATTCATGATCGTTGCCTTAGATATTGTCATAACTTTGCGCTTTTCTATCAATTGCTCGACAGTAATTTGTTCACCCACCGTAGTATTTTCTATCTTGAGAGAAGCCTCTAGTGAAACCTAAGGCCCCCGGGTCTATTTTACATCATATTAGCTTCACGTCAACTTGCCACTTTCTGTCACCAGTACCTTACTTTGCAATCTTTTACTTTTCATTCCATAAACCAAAAATACCAAAAATATTACTTTACCGTTTATCCATCTCTATCAGATCTCACTTTGCGAATAACTGCGAAGGGATTGACAACCCCTTTGTCGTGTTGGTTGCAAGTTGGTGTTTGTTTGTGCAGGTATTCGGTGGCTTGTTGTGTAGTCTCCTACAGGATTGATACCTTGGTTCTCAAAACTGAGGGAAATACTTATGCTCCTTTGCTTCACCCTTTCCTCTTCAAGGGAAAAACCAACGCAAGCTCACGAGGTAGCAAGAAGGATTTCTGGCGCCGTTGCCGGGGAGATCTACACCAAGCCAAGACATACCAAATACCCATCATAAACTCTCATCCCTCGCATTACATTATTCGCCATTCGCCTCTCGTTTTCCTCTCCCCCACTTCTAAAATGATTTTCGAAAAGATTCGCCTTTTCTTCGCCCTCTCCTGCTCGTCTTCTTCGTTTGCCTTTTGTGTGCTTATCTCACTTCTATGGCTAGCCCTTTCTCTCTTCCTTCATCTCCTGATTTTGAAGTTCTTCACTTCAAACAAAGACAAGGAGAAAACTTAAAAGATGCTTGGTTTAGGATGATGGAATCCTATCGTAATTGCACTATAGATGGAGATTTCAAGATTTTACTTCGTAATTTTTATGTTGGGCTAACCATGTCCCATAGACAACTCTTGGATTTTGCCGCTAAAGGGAATTTTATTGAAATTGATCCCGGTATTTCATATGAGATTATAGAGGGAATAGTAGGAGTACTACCCCCACAAAAGGGATTACATCATACTCAACAGGAAACCCAAGTTTTTGAGAAACTATGCGAAGTAACAAACTTTTTGCAAAAATCTCTTGAACCTCTTAAAAATGTTAGCGGAAACCTTCACTGGATGAATATGTTGATGTAGCGACCCGACCTCAGACGGTCAAGTCTCTGTGCTTAAGTGTCATTCCTGGATCGGTATGCTGACACACACAGTACTCGAGGATTTATAACAGAGGTAAATCACATGTATAAAGTAACATAAATACTATTACCTCAATCGAAATAGCGGAAGTAACAATAAGGTTGTGGATTACCATCAACACCAACAACAAAGTTGAGTGTAGAAATCGTAACCCTAACGTATCACTTACTCGTCGTAAGAATCCTGCAACATTAGATGTTGCAGCCACAAAGGGTCAGTACATTGAATGTACTGGCAAATTCACACCATAGGATAATGATGAATAAAGGCTATCACTACATGCATATTTGACTGGTGGAAAAGCTCTCTGGTTATAATGTTTTTGCAAAAAGCAAATTTTTCCCTACTGTAAAGGAATATAATTTATTTAACTACAAAGTTGGTTGAAAATATTGAGAAGGTTCCTCCAACTCAATCCCAAAATTAGCATCAATAACCCAACAAATTATTTAGGTAACGTGATGAGATCAATAGGATAATCCAAGTACCAGAGACTCAAGATGTCCATAACCAAGGACACGGCTAACCATGATTAGTTTGTACACTCTGCAGAGGTTTGCGCACTTTTCCCCACAAGACTCGATCTCCTCCGTTGGATTTCTAGCACTACATGGTGTTTGAGAAATGGATGACCGAGACACAGTCTTTCAAAAGCATTAACTCTCTACTCCGGATAGACTATACCACCTACAACCCACTACATCTGCTAGTCTATCTCTTCAAGAGCTTCACGCAACTTACTTAACTATGCTAGAGCCCATAATAGCTTGTGGCTGCACACGAAAGTTTCTAGCATGAATAATCTTATGATCCCTTTGAGCCTGGGTGGCATTCCATAGGGTGATCGCACGGGTCCTCCGGGATCCCCTTAGGCAAGCACTGGGTTCTCCAGGTGCCCGGGCAAACCACTGGGTACTCCAGGGTGCCCCAACCAATCCACAAAGATGTGTATTAAAGTAGCCACCTTAAGTTAACCATTAAATAATAAATCTCACATCTGTCATGAATTCTCTCAAAACCAATCCACGTCTACGAGCATAGCATAGCAATATGAGCATAACGTAAAAGTAACTCCCAGGGTTTGAATGCAGGGCAATAGATTCCTACCTCATCAACTACTTCCCGATACCCACATGTTATCAATTCCTAACCATGCAATGTTTGAGGGTGAAACTAATGCATAAAAACTGGGTATGAAAGGGATATGATCAAAGTGTGAACTTGCCTTGTACTGTTCATGAAGATGATTCACACTCATAACTCTTGATAGTTCTACTCGTCACACTCCGTTCAATCTATCGTGAGCAAGCAATAGTAACCACACATAAGCAATCACTAAGAAGATCGGGAAGAACGAAGAAGGCAGTTCGGAAAACATCAAAACCAAGCAAATAACTCTTGCAACATAAATCAATTTCTAACAGTACAAAAATTATATGAATTTGGCCTTGTCAGAAATTTTAGGTCAAGAGCTTCGATTTGCAAAAAGAATCAACTAAATCGGAGTTACGAAACTCAAGCTATGTTCAAAATAAGTTTGAATATGAATCAGAACAAAATTTGAAAATTGAAAATTTCAAAAAGTTGATGTGACAGGTTCACTGGATAGGTAAAAACAAGACGAAGCTATAGGAACTAATTCATCTAATTTGGATAAACGGGTGAAAAGTTATGGCTATTTGAAAAATCAGGGCCAAGCTGTTTTACGGAAGAAAAATAGCTACGGCAAAAAGTCTAGGTCTAATGTATAAATACGTAGACTATTTGATAATCTAATTATTTTATCGCATTAGTCTAGAAATAATAAACTACGGAAGTATAAAAAAACAAAGAAAGATACCTGTATAAGGTAGAGAAAAGACAACTTCGGAGAGAGGAGACAACTTCGAGAAGTCGCACCGGAGAGAAGAAAAATATTTTTCTTAAATGAATCTAATCAAACCAAAATATTGATTTAACCCGAATCGGATGATTTTTAGAGGCTCTATGGGTCTATATTTATAGATGGAAAAGAGGTTTAAGGATCAAAGGCTAGGCAATGTGGGACTAAACGTAGACGAAACTATATGAAACAGAGAGGAAAAAGGCTAACACCTCGCACGGGCCTAAAGGCCTCGGCCGGCCGCGCCCCGTACACGGGCTGCATTTTTTTGAAGTCCATTTTCTTTCTGAAATTTGTTTCAAAAAAAACTAAACATTAATGAAAATAAAAAAAAGACAAAAGAAAAACGGACCGGCCTGCTGCTACGCTACGCACGTGGGCGGCGGTTAGTTCCAGGCGCACGCGTAGATTTTTTTTATGTAGAAACAAAAAAAAAGAAAACTGGATAACAATAATAAAATAAAATTTTATATAGGCATATTATATATCAAAATTTTCAGAAAAAGATTTTCTACAACATGGACATTTCTCTAGAGCCAAATAAAATTCACAAAAATTCAAGTAATTCAAACAGTGCTACTTCTACAATAAAACCCAATAAAAATCATTTTAGAAATACCAAAATGATTTCAAAATTATTTCTCTCCAATTTTATGATGTAGAGAATCATTTTACCCTATTTTCCATTTATTTTATATTTGGAGAAAAATAATTTGAATAAAACCCAAATAACTCCAAATTGAAAATAATTTCAAATGGACTTTAAATTTGATCCTTTTAAACTTCCAACTCGTATTTCATATATTTTGAGGAAGTCATTTTATCTTCTCTCATGAAAATCATTGAGTTTCTTAAAGTTTCTGAATTTGAAATATTTCCAAATAAAATTCAAATCTTTTAAAAAAACCCTTTTAATTTAATTAAATGGAAGAAGTCATATCATCTTCTCTCGAGGGTTTTGTATTTGAAAAGAATTTGAATTCACGGAGATCAAAATGCAAAAAGGTGAAAGTTTGGGAAAGTCCTTTTATTCCCTCTCATTTAACTTTCAAAAAGTTTCAAATTTCACTCAACCAATCACACAACAATCAAACAAACAATCCATCTATCTATTTATTATAACATTCCAAAATTTAGAATTTTGGGATGTTACAAACCTACCACCCTTAAAATGAATCTCGTCCTCGAGATTCGGAGAGGCTAACAAGAAAAAGGTTAGGGTTTGGGGTCTCCTCAAAATCTATCAATTGTCGCAGGAGGGGGTCTCGGGTGCTACCACCCTTAGAAGCATGGTTACGGTTCCATCAAAATTCATGTACTCCATCCATATTGTTAACAGTGTCGGTCTTCTCACATCTTCAGGATAATTCCTTATCTGGGCTCTTTCGGTAGTGGCATAACCTTTTCCTCAACTCTTCTGTCTTTCATCTTGGTAAGGTTCTTCTGTGACCGGGTCTTCTTAGCTGACGGGTCTGGCGCCAATACTAAACAACTATTGATATCTCATGGTGGTCAACCGTTTATGGCTTCTCCTACAGGAAATGGGTCTAGGCTTCATTCTCACCGTATGACCTACGGTTGGCAAAAGCTGCCTTGTACAAGGGAAAAATTGCTATACCATTCTAAGGTTTAAACAAGGTTTAATATCGTCGTCTCTCTACTATAGGTAAGTCACTCAGATTTACCATCCCATATAGCAAGGCGAATAATAAGAGTAAGTCGGTATGGTGATCAATCCATCCCGCACCCAAATCATTACCTTGTACATGGTTTAGCGAATCTCGCATTCTAACACTCGGTCATCCTCACAAGCATTGCAGAATTTCTCTTGTCGACGAACTAAGTTCGGATAATTCCATGGATTCTGCAAGCCAAACAAAAATCTATCGTTTTTTCACAACTCTCAGGTTTTGCGTTACTCCTATAAGATCGTTTGTCGATAAATGTAACTTCTTCCAGGGTTTTTCCTTTAGCAAGAGTGTGCTTGCTCCTTGGCAGGTCCTGGGGCCTGTGGGTTATGGCCCATCTCATTACTTATAATCCTTGAGCTCATCCTAGGGGCAACTGATTATTTTCCAAACATCCAGCTTCCTGGCATTCTTAAATCCTTCCAATTGTACTGTCTCTCTTCCTTCTGTTGGTACCAAACTAAGACATGATTACTCAAACTCATCATGGGGTTACAATTGCTCCATATTACCAACATCATATCTCCTTTATATCCAATAGTACTTCATCCCTTCATACTCCTGGGGTATACCACATATCGAGATAAAACTCGTACTTATTTTGTCCGAAATCCACTCAGTGGAATATCGTTATCTTTTTCAAGGGTCAATTGTCCTCGCAGGGTTCTACCACCCTTGAAATGCACAAATTCAGCCATATTTCTCATATCCTCGAAAATGGTCAAAAATATTCTTCATAGATTAAAAACTCATAAAATCCATATTAGTACCAACGATGCTAACTTTATTTATTCTCCAATGATTACAATCTCTCGCTTTTCCATTACATGTCTCAATTCAACGCCTCGATACAAAAGAGTTGTTCCCACTACTTCTACTACTGCTACATTACTTCTCACAAACACAACTAATTATCACAAGTCTCCTTCTCCTTGGGACAATCCTTGGCAAAGTGCCCTGCTTCATTACAATGAAAACATATTACTTCTGACAACTCCCGAGGTTTCCTTGTGATTATATAGCCTCCTTGGGTCCTTGGCTTCCTTTTTGGGCAATTGCTGAGGTAGTGCCCTGACTCCTTGCACCTATAACAGGTGATATGACTCAGATCCTTCCTGGAATCCAATCTACTTCTCTTTCTGGACTTTTCCATTCCAATCAGGGCTTCTATTTCTTGTGGGTCATACTCTACTTCCTCTGTCGGGAATATTACTAGATCCCCATTCAAACAATTCTAGGAGATGTGTCCTTCTTCTCCACATGATTAGCATGACTTGGTGCAGGGTTTAATTGGTTCTTCTTTGGGTGTGTCCTCCACCTCTTCCTTCATCACTGGTTCTTCTAAAATTTCCATGAGGGCTCCTTTCATTTCTTCTTTCTTCTGTTGTACGGTTCTTTGTACCATGGGTTAAATGTGACACTGAGAAGGGTAGTGGGTAGTCCCTTTACACAACAAACAAGTGATCTGCCTAGTTGGGCATTCTTCAGCTGTGTGACTTCCTTCACATTTAGGGCATTCATCCTTGTGTTCTTTATGCGTGTGTCCTATTTCTCCACAAAGCTTGCATGCACAGAGGTTCTTCATATCATTTCCATAAGGCTTCAACTTCTGGGACACAAGCCGAGACTTTGGCAGAGTCAACTTAAATTATTTCCATGTGGTTACTCCCTACCATCCATTGATAGTTTGGTACATCCTCCACCAAGTAGCAGCACCTGTTTCAAAGCACTTGAAGAGCATGTTGGGCCATATCCTTTCCGGCTATAGGGTTATTCTTCATGCGATCCTCCATGTTCTGAATCCATCGGTCTGTCTCCAACTGACTCATCGGTCGAGAAAATACAAGCTCATCTCCATTCATCCTCTATTGGGTCCATGGGTTTTGGGATGAGATAAGAAAGATAGAGAGGGATACACACAATGCAAACAATAGTTTTGAAGAGACAGATTTATTTGTTGCTGTCGGAAAAACATCAAACAAATGACAGCTCACAATCGTCGCATCTAATGTAGGTATATAACAGGGGTTTGGTCTTCTAAAGGTCAATAAATCTTCAACGTCGCCAGACTCTTCAGGTCTTGTTCATGTTTCTGATGGCTTCTTCCAATCATGCTTGTCCTCCTCAAGTTCCTCTGCCAGATTTCTGTTGACGCGAAGTATATAGTGACATCCTTTAATATTCTGGAGTTGCGTTCCAAACTTCTGGTTTTCAACATCCTTGGCATGAACCACGGTCCTATTGTCCTTCAGTTCCTGACAAATCTCCGGTATCTCGAGGTTGTAGCTCCTCTAGCTTGGCTACTTTCAGCTTCTGGTTCCTGAGTTCTTCACGAAATGCTTCCTTGTCTAATACGGCTTCCTGGAGCTCCATCTTAAAATTATTGATGTACTACTCCAGATCTAGGTGATACACCGGCTAAGGTTAAAACTTCATCTTTTGCCGATACATGCTCCATCAGCCTTCTACCATCCAATCCTTTCGAAGAAATGCATGCTTAGCTCAGCTCGATGACCATAGTATCAGTGGCGATGACATCACGGATAACCGTGTTTCTGCCCTTGTCATTGCCATGAGCTATCTTCCATAGTTGATATCTCCTGCCTTAGGGTTTTCTTGACAAAACTTTGAGTTCTCAAGCTCCATGTTCCGGTCTTTCTCCGATACACCTTGATCTCGGGTATTGACAGCTTCCTTACTCTGCCAAGTTCCATAAGGGGTGCCTTCCTAGGTCATACAAATCTGGAAAATTCTACAGGGCCTTCAAATTCTCCTAGTCTTCGGAGTCTTCAACCGTTGTAGTTTCCATTATTATAATACACGGTAAAACCCTCTTCATTCCAAAGTGGTCTTAGTTGTCCGATATCTTGTACTTCTTGAAGTGGTCTCATCAGCCAAATCTTCGTGTGGTCAAAAAGGAAAAGGGGTACAGTCTCACTAAAAGGGAATATTTGAATAAGCTCAGAAGAGAAGAGAGGTAAAAGATCTTTTGAAAATGAAGTTGTAGAGAAAATCTTTCCTATGGGCTTGCCAATTTCTAGGGTCATGTCCTATAGTCAACATGTGCTTTAATACCATCTTGTAGCGACCCGACCTCACACGGTCAAGTCTCTGTGCTTAAGTGTCATCCCTGGATCGGTATGCTGACACATACAGTACTCGAGGATTTGTAACAGAGGTAAATCACATGTATAAAGTAATGTAAATACTATTACCTCAATCCAAATAGCGGAAGTAACAACAAGGTTGTGGATTCCCATCAACACCAACAGCAAAGTTGAGTGTAGAAATCATAACCCTAACGTATCACTTACTCGTCGTAAGAATCCTGCAACATGAGACGTTGCAGCCACAAAGGGTCAGTACATTCAATGTACTGGCAAATTCACACCATAGGATAGTGATGAATAAAGGCTATCACTACATGCATATTTGGCTGGTGGAAAAGCTCTGTGGTTATAATGTTTTTGCGAAAAGCCAATTTTTCCCTACTGCGAAGGAATATAATTTATTTAACTACAAAGTTGGTTGAAAATATTGAGAAGGTTCCTCCAACTGAATCCCAAATTAGCATCAATAATCCAACAAATTATTTAGGTAACGTGATGAGATCAATAGGATAATCCAAGTACCAGAGACTCAAGATGTCCATAACCGGAGACACGGCTAACCATGATTAGTTTGTACACTCTGTAGAGGTTTGCGCACTTTTCCCCACAAGACTCGATTTCCTCCGTTGGATTTCTCGCACTACATGATGTTTGAGAAATGGATGACCGAGACACAGTCTTTCAGAAGCATTAACTCTCTACTCCAGATAGACTATACCACCTACAACCCACTACATCTGCTAGTCTATCTCTTCAAGAGCTTCACGCAACTTACTCAACTATGCTAGAGCCAATAATAGCTTGTGGCTGCACACGAAAGTTTCTAGCATGAATAATCTTATGATCCCTTTGAGCCTGGGTGGCATTTCATAGGGTGATCACACGGGTCCTCCGAGATCCCCTTGGGCAAGCACTGGGTTCTCCAGGTGCCTGGGCAAACCACTGGGTACTGCAGGGTGCCCCAACCAATCCACTCAGATGTGTATTAAAGTAGCCACCTTAAGTTAACCATTAAATAATAACTCTCACATCTATCATGAGTTCTCTCAAAACCAATCCACGTCTACGAGCATAGCATAGCAATATGAGGATAATGTAAAAGTAACTCCCAGGGTTTGAATGCAGGGCAATAGGTTCCTACCTCATCAACTACTTCCCGATACCCACATGTTATCAATTCCTAACCATGCAATGTTTGAGGGTGAAACTAATGCATAAAAACTGGGTATGAAAGGGATATGATCAAAGTGTCAACTTGCCTTGTACTGTTCATGAAGATGATTCGCACTCATAACTCTTGATAGTTCTACTCGTCACACTCCGTTCAATCTATCGTGAGCAAGCAATAGTAACCACACATTAGCAATCACTCAGAAGATTGGGAAGAACGAAGAAGACAGTTCAGAAAACATCAAAACCAAGCAAATAACTCTTGCAACATAAAACAATTTCTAACAGTTCTAAAATTATGTGAATTTGACCTTATCAAAAAGTTTAGATCAAGAGCTTCGATTTGCAAAAAGAATCAACTAAATCGGAGTTACGAAACTCAAGTTATGTTTAAAATAAGTTTGAATATGAATCAGAACAAAATTTGAAAATTGAAAATTTCAAAAAGTTGATGTGACAGGTTCACTGGATAGGTAAAAACAAAATGAAGCTATAGGCGCTTGTTTCATCTAATTTGGATAAACGAGTGAAAAGTTATGGCTATTTGAAAAATCAGGGCCAATATGTTTTACGGAAGAAAAATAGCTACGGCAAAAAAATCTAGGTCTAATGTATAAATACGTAGACTATTTGATAATCTAATTATTCTATCGTATTAGTCTAGAAATAATAAACTACGGAAGTATAAAAAAACAAAGAAAGATACCTTTATAAGGTAGAGAAAAGACAACTTCGGAGAGAGGAGACAACTTCCAGAAGTCGCACTGGAGAGGAGAAAAATATTTTTCTTAAATGAATCTAATCAAACCAAAATATTGATTTAACCCGAATCGGATGATTTTTGAAGGATCTATGAGTCTATATTTATAGATGGAAAAGAGGTTTAAGGGTCAAAGGCTAGGCAATGCGGGACTAAACATAGTCGAAAATATACGAAACAGAGAAGAAAAAAGCTAACACCTCGCACGGGCCTAAAGGCCTCGGCCGGCCGCGCCCCGTACACGGGCTGCATTTTTTTTCGAAGTCTATTTTCTTTCTGAAATTTGTTTTGAAAAAAAACTGAACATTAATGAAAATAAAATAAAAAAGACAAAAGAAAAACGGGTCGGCCTGCTGCTACGCTACGCACGTGGGCGGCGGTTAGTTCCAGGCGCACGCGTAGATTTTTTTATATAGAAACAAAAAAAGAAAACTGGATAACGATAATAAAATAAAATTTTATATAGGCATTTTTTTTGAACTTGTGGCACACTTTATTCAACTCAAATAAGGGATACATCAGAAACAAGTTCAGCTAGAATAAACTGTGGAGGATCATTATCCCACGAGATTACAGAATTAGAATCGTAACAACATCTAGCTAACATGTGTGCCACTTGGTTTGCCCCTCTTGGACAATGAGCATAGGATACTGACCCAATTCTTTGACCTAATATAAAGCAGTCACTCAAAATCGCCGAATAAGGACCCAGAATGTCCACTTCCCCCTTGCATGCTAAGATAATTTCGAGGTAGTCTGATTCAAAAGTGATATTGGAACATCCAAGTTGGTTTGCAAGCATCATACCATTTTTCAAAGCTATTGTCACAATTTTCAGAAAAAGATTTTCTACAACATGGACATTTCTCTAGAGCCAAATAAAATTCACAAAAATTCAAGTAATTCAAACAGTGCTACTTCTACAATAAAACCCAATAAAAATCATTTTAGAAATACCAAAATTATTTCAAAACTATTTCTCTCCAATTTTATGATGTATGGAATCATTTTACCCTACTTTCCATTTATTTTATTTTTGGAGAAAAATAATTTGAATAAAACCCAAATAACTCCAAATTGAAAATAATTTCAAACGAACTTTAAATTTGATCCTTTTAAACTTCCAACTCGTATTTCATATATTTTGAAGAAGTCATTTTATCTTATCTCTTGAAAATCATTGAGTTGCTTAAAGTTTCTGAATTTGAAATATTTCCAAATAAAATTCAAATCTTTTCAAAAACCCCTTTTCATTTAATTAAATGGAAGAAGTCATATCATCTTCTCTCAAGGGTTTTGTATTTGAAAAGAATTTGAATTCATGGAGACCAAAATGCAAAAAGGTGAAAGTCTGGGAAAGTCCTTTTATTTCCTCTCATTTAACTTTCAAAAATTTCAAATTTCACTCATCAATCACACAACAATCAAACAAACAATCAATCTATCTATTTATTATAACATTCCAAAATTCAGAATTTTGGGATGTTACAAACCTACAACCCTTAAAATGAATCTCGTCCTTGAGATTCGGAGAGGCTAGCAAGAAAAAGGTTAGGGTTTGAGGTCTCCTCAAAATCCATTAATTGTCATAGGAGGGGGTCTGGGGTGCTACCACCCTTAGAAGCATGGTTACGGTTCCATCAAAATTCATGTACTCCATCCATATTGTTAACAGTGTCGGTCTTCTCAGATTTTCAGGATAATTCCTTATCTAGGCTTTGTCGGTAGTGGCATAACCTTTTCCTCAACTCTTCTGTCTTTCATCTTGGTAAGGTTCTTCTGTGACCGGGCCTTCTTAGCTGACGGGTCTAGCGCCAATACTAAACAACTATCGATATCTCATGGTGGTCAACCATTTATGGCTTCTCCTGCAGGAAATGGGTCTAGGCTTCATTCTCACCGTATAACCTACGGTTGGCAAAAGCTGCCTTGTACAAGGGAAAAATTGCTATACCATTCTAAGGTTTAAACAAGGTTTAATATCGTCGTCTCTCTACTATAGGTAAGTCACTCAGATTTACCATCCCATATAGCAAGGCGAATAATAAGAGTAAGTCGGTATGGTGATCAATCCATCCCGCACCCAAATCATTACCTTATACATGGTTTAGCGAATCTCACATTCTAACACTCGGTCATCCTCACAAGCATTGCAGAATTTCTCTTGTCGACGAACTAAGTTCGGATAATTCCATGGATTCTGCAAGCCAAACAAACATCTATAGTTCCTTCACAACTCTCAGGTTTTGCGTTACTCCTATAAGATCGTCTACCGATAAACGTAACTTCTTCCAGGTTTTTTCCTTTAGCAAGAGTGTGCTTGCTCCTTGGCAGGTCTTGGGGCCTGTGGGTTATGGCCCATCTCATTAATTGTAATCCTTGAGCTCATCCTAGGGGCAACTGATTATTTTCCAAACATCCAGCTTCCTGGCATTCTTAAATCCTTCCAATTGTATTGTCTCTCTTCCTTCTGTTGGTACCAAACTAAGACGTGATTACTCAAACTCATCATGGGGTTACAATTGCTCCATATTACCAACATCATATCTCCTTTATATCCAATAGTACTTCATCCCTTCATACTCCTGGGGTATACCACATATCGAGATAAAACTCGTACTTATTTTGTCCGAAATCCACTCAGTGGAATATCGTTATCTTTTTCAGGGTTCAATTGTCCTCGCAGGGTACTACCACCCTTGAAATGCACAAATCCATCCATAGGCCATATTTCTCATATCCTCGAAAATGGTCAAAAATCTTCTTCATAGAGTAAAAACTCATAAAATCCATATTAATACCAACGATGCTAACTTTATTTATTCTCCAATGATTACAATCTCTCGCTTTTCCATTACATGTCTCAACTCAATGCCTCGATACAAAAGAGTTGTTCCCACTACTTCTACTACTGCTACATTACTTCTCACAGACACAACTAATTATCACAAGTCTCCTTCTCCTTGGGACAATCCCTGGCAAAGTGCCCTGCTTCATTACAACGAAAACATATTACTTCTGACAACTCCCGAGGTTTCCTTGTGATTATATAGCCTCCTTGGATCCTTGGCTTCCTTTTTGGGCAATTGTTGAGGTAGTGCCCTAACTCCTTGCCCCTATAACAAGTGATATGACTCAGATCCTTCCTGGAATCCAATCTACTTCTCTTTCTAGACTTTTCTGTTCCAATCAGGGCTTCTATTTCTTGTGGGTCATACTCTACTTCCTCTATCGGGAATACTACTAGATCCCCATTCAAACAATTCTGGGAGATGTGTCCTTCTTCTCCACATGATTAGCATGACTTGGTGCAGGGTTTAATTGGTTCTTCTTTGGGAGTGTCCTCCACCTCTTCCTTCATCACTGGTTCTTCTAAAATTTCCATGAGGGCTCCTTTCATTAATTCTTTCTTCTGTTGTACGGTTCTTTGTACCATGGGGTAAATGTGACACTGAGAAGGGTTGTGGGTAGTCCCTTCACACAAGAAACAAGTGATCTGCCAAGTTGGGCATTCTTTGGTTGTGTGACTTCCTTCACATTTAGGGTATTCATCCTTGTGTTTTTATGGGTGTGCCCTATTTCTCCACAAAGCTTGCATGCACAGAGCTTCTTCATATCATCTTATATTTACTAATTGGAAGCATCATTAGAGCCTCCACATTAATCCTTGAAAGCAGGTTTATCATCTGTTTGATCTTGAAATTAGATATTGACAACCGTTAGATCAAAGAGAGTCCTCTCAAGTTGTCCCACACTTAGACTACTGTAAAAAAATGGATGAAAGGGAGTCCACATGTGTTGTCCCACCTTACTCTCCCGTCGAACAAAAAAAATCAAAGAATCATCAAGAGTCCAAATTATATGTTCTAGCGCCGCAACTCTTCCTCATCCTCCTTGCCTCTCCCATGCGTCTGCGCCGCGATCCATCCAAGTATCTCCCGGATCCTCCTCCTCTCCAATCTTTCTATATTTGTGCCCTAAGATGCAATCCATGCATGTTGGACCTTGAGAAGGTAAGTTGCTGCCGCTCCTCAACTGAACTTCTCTCCTTCATCATGTTCCCGATCTGATGTTGCAATCAAGACTCACCACCAATCGATGCCTCACCTCAAGCCTATGGTGTCATGTCCACATGGTCTCTCCCATCGGTTCCCATCTGGTCTCTGCTAGGTTGCCATCCCCTGCAATGATTCTGTCCAAGATTTTGACATTTGTTTCCTCCCAGACTCATATGGTTGCATGCCATATTCCTCTCCATAGAAGGTAATTCGTGTACCTCAACGCCTATAAATGTTTCTCATATTTTGCTACATTGGTCGTTCAGATTTGGCCAACCTTTATGTTCCAGCTTAGTGGAAAGTTACATATGTAGATACGTGCTTCAATGGGGCGTGGAAATATGGATGCTTATATTTATAAAATTTATCTACCACCACCTCCTTTATGTTCCAGCTTAGTGGAACCTTCTGTATGAGTATACGATCTGAAGAACCTAATTGTTTGCTTACTCCTACCCGCCTTACCATCTGTGCTTTATCGTGTAATAGACGTACTTTTAGATTTTATTTAAGATAATAATACATTCAGATTTAGTAAGAGTTTGTTTTACAATGTTGTGCATAACTGCTATTGATCATAGGAGAACACTCGAACGCAAATGTTCGCTCGATGTGTCTGATGCTCGACGCATCGTGCACCACCCCCTCCGTGGCAGTCCACCCAGCGTGTAGCCTGCATTGTGGACGACCTCTCTGGATCGGACGGCTAGCAATCCGTTGCACGGGAAGATTCTCTGTACCATGCCGTTTTCCAAATACATGCTACAGCCAAGTACTAACATTTTCCATTTTATAGGCTAGTCATTAGAGACATGTGTTATAGCCTACGGCCGTGAGATAGTGCATAGTATTTGATGTGTCATGTGGACATTAATTAGCTTCTCCCTGAATGTTAAATAGTAAAAAGGTTCTGGTCATAATGAAATTTTGCTGTGTTTCCTTATGTATAGAACACTTCACTACAGATAATTGTTCCCTATGTTACATCGTGTAATATTTTCAGAGAAACTTGCTGGCATTCTTTATTATTCTTTAAGGTATTTCATGGCTCCCTTTGGTCAAAACATTCTTCCGCTGTTCCATTACATAATCTATAGAAAACGTATGGAGTGCATATTGTTGGCATACTTATCTTGCCTTCAGAATAAAATTTCTAAGAAAATGAAAATTTTGTGCCTTTTTGTAACTGAGAAGGATCCATCCAGCTTAGAAATACAAGGGCTAAAATATCCCCAGATGTAGCAAATAATGTTAGTTTTCGGTATGACTTCCACATAACATATATGTCTTATGGTTTCTTTGCAATTCCATATGAGTCCGTACAACATTATTTTCCCTTGACCGATCCTTTTACGTGTTTTTATCTGTAGTGAATTGGTGAAAGAAATGCATGCCATCATTTAATATACCATGGAGTATAATTTCCACATGCCATACTCAAGACTTCTCTGTCATATATGAGGTTATTACCAAAATTTTGATTACTGCAGTTCACAACAGGTATATTACAACTTTGATGATGCTCCACATTAGGATATCAGATATCTGCATATATCTTCATCTCAATACAGTTTTTGTTTGGCGCGCCGTAGATGCCAAGTTCATGTTCTTTGGTGTTATACAGATGTACTATGTTGGTAACCAACACTAAGATTAGTTGTGCAGACCCCAAGAGTGAAGAGATATGAGTCCTTTTAGAGATCACAATGGCCTCGGCAGAAAATATTAGATGGTTCCTGAGATTTCAGATAAATTGTTGCCTAACAAAACCCATTGTGTTTCAGTTGATACACATATTACCATACATTATAAAATGGCCACTGTGTCATCCCACTGATAATAGTGGTGTGAAGCTGATCATACTTCTGTTAAAGTATGTAGGTACACACATTTTGTTGAATCCATCACCATATTTTCCCTCAACTACTACTTCTCTTACAGCAAGCATGATATATAAGACCAACTAGCCACAAGCTTAGCGTGAGTCATATATATACATTGTTTTTTTACAGGATCTCCATAGATATCAAGCATAGTAGAAAGCCTTATTAGATGCTACTTTCGTGTATCTAGGCATCCTCTCTCTTATTTCAAACTAATGATTCACACCTCTAGATTATGGTCCTAACCTTTTTGAGAAAACAATTGGTAGCCAAGCATGCTGGTTTAAGTGTCATAGATGATCCATTCTCTGCCACCTTGCTAGCAGACTTTAATAGAAGGACTACAATTTATGTTGATCTATAAATGATCTATTCCTTATTAAAAATAGTTATATAAGCTAATAGTGATTTTTCTTCTGTATTTCAGTTCCAAAATTGTTTTGTCTGTTAGCAATCCAAATTAAAGTTATATTCAGCAACAGATAATTGGTCAATTTTTCAGATCTCAAACGACTGTCTGCTGCAAGATCCATTTGCTACCAATGGCAAAACTGGTAACAAATAGAGTTACTTGGCGACTTTTTTAAGATTGTAGATCACTTTGTGTGCTGCAAGCAAAAACTCAATTTGCTGCTGAGGACAAAACTGACAACATATTATTTACTTGGTCCGAAGAAATCGACCATTGCAGCAGGTTACATGTACGTGGTGACCATCTTTTGTCATATCTGGCCAGAATGGATATTATTATAAAAAAACTAACTGATGTAAAACAATGGATAGGAAGCTAGCACGTCGATTGCCAATCATATTTTCTTATTACTGCGTCGAATGATACATCATGTTGGGAAATATGTTGTACTTTAAATTCTTATAACATAGATTAGACTACGTGATGTAATCCTTTTCATGTGATCAAGGGTTTCATCTTATACATGTCACCAAGTACTACAAAGTTCAATGGTTCTTGAAATTTTGTGCACTTAAATTCGAACCTGGTCCTTAGCATAAAAAATAGTGAAAACATATCAGGCAAAAACTCCAATACCATCTATATCAGGCAAAATAGGTTCACAACTCAATTAACTTGGACAAGGAAGTTAAGTTAGAAAAAAGGAACTTACACTTGCCGGTATCAAATCTATGTTAATTAGTTAAGTTGGTTTGTATATGGGTCACTCCAGAATGTATCACTTCAAGATAACGCTACATGGGCAGAACACATGTGCACACACTGTCACAATTTTCGTTCCTTTATAAGCTATAAAGCAAACAACACGTCCCACGAATTTTACTTCTTTTTTTGTTGTTCGAATATCAATCAGAAAACATTAACATGTTTTAGAAAAGGTAACTCTAAATTATATTCTCACTTGGCAATAAAGTCATAAAACCTTTAAAATAAAAATGTTATTCAAAATCAAACTAGCCCGTGCGGATGCATGGGTTGCTGACTAGTTTCCATAAGGCACAGTCTTTCAGAAGCATTAACTCTCTACTCCGGATAGACTATACCACCTACAACCCACTAAATCTGCTAGTCTATCTCTTTAAGAGCTTCACGCAACTTACTCAACTATGCTAGAGCCCATAATAGCTTGTGGCTGCACACGAAAGTTTCTAGCATGAATAATCTTATGATCCCTTTGAGCCTGGGTGGCATTCCATAGGGTGATCACACGGGTCCTTCGGGATCCCCTTGGGTAAGCACTGGGTTCTCCAGGTGCCCGGGCAAACCACTGGGTACTCCAGGGTGCCCCAACCAATCCACCCAGATGTGTATTAAAGTAGCCACCTTAAGTTAACCATTAAATAATAACTCTCACATCTGTCATGAATTCTCTCAAAACCAATCCACGTCTACGAGCATAGCATAGCAATATGAGCATAACGTAAAAGTAACTCCCAGGGTTTGAATGCAAAGCAATAGGTTCCTACCTCATCAACTACTTCCCGATACCCACATGTTATCAATTCCTAACCATGCAATGTTTGAGGGTGAAACTAATGCATAAAAACTGGGTATGAAAGGGATATAATCAAAGTGTGAACTTGCCTTGTACTGTTCATGAAGATGATTCACACTCATAACTCTTGATAGTTCTACTCGTCACACTCCGTTCAATCTATCGTGAGCAAGCAATAGTAACCACACATAAGCAATCACTCAGAAGATCGGGAAGAACGAAGGAGACAGTTCGGAAAACATCAAAACCAAACAAATAACTCTTGCAACATAAAACAATTTCTAACAGTACCAAAATTATATGAATTTGGCCTTATCAGAAAGTTTAGGTCAAGAGCTTCGATTTGCAAAAAGAATCAACTAAATCGGAGTTACCAAACTCAAGTTATGTTCAAAATAAGTTTGAATATGAATCAGAACAAAATTTGTAAATTGAAAAATTCAAAAAGTTGATGTGACAGGTTCACTGGATAGGTAAAAACAAGACGAAGCTATAGGCGCTGGTTTCATCTAATTTGGATAAACGGGTGAAAAGTTATGGCTATTTGAAAATTCAGGGCCAAACTGTTTTACGGAAGAAAAATAGCTATGGTAAAAAAATCTAGGTCTACTGTATAAATACGTAGACTATTTGATAATCTAATTATTCTATCGTATTAGTCTAGAAATAATAAACTACAGAAGTATAAAAAAACAAAGAAAGATACATTTATAAGGTAGAGAAAAGACAACTTCGGAGAGAGGAGACAACTTCCAGAAGTCGCGCCGGAGAGGAGAAAAATATTTTTCTTACATGAATCTAATCAAACCAAAATATTGATTTAACTCGAATCGGATGATTTTTGGAGGCTCTATGGGTCTATATTTATAGGTGGAAAAGAGGTTTAATGGTCAATGGCTAGGCAATGTGGGACTAAACATAGACGAAAATATACGAAACAGAGAAAAAAAAGGCTAACACCGGGCCTAAAGGCCTCGGCCGGCCGCGCCCCGAACACGGGCTGTATTTTTTTTCGAAGTCTATTTTCTTTCTGAAATTTGTTTAAAAAAATTGAACATTAACGAAAATAAAATAAAAAAGACAAAAGAAAACAAAAGAAAAATGGACCGGCCTGCTGCTAAGCTACACACGTGGGCGGTGGTTAGTTCCAGGCGCACGCGTAGATTTTTTTTCTTTTTTTATATAGAGCAAAAAAATAAAGCTGGATAATGATAATAAAATAAAATTTTATATAGGCATATTATATATCAGAATTTTTTGAAAAAGATTTTCTACAACATGGACATTTCTCTAGAGCCAAATAAAATTCATAAAAATTCAAGTAATTCAAACAGTGCTACTTCTACATTAAACCCAATAAAAATCATTTTAGAAATACCAAAATTATTTCAAAATTATTTTTCTCCAATTTTCTGATGTATGGAATCATTTTACCCTATTTTCCATTTATTTTATTTTTGGAGAAAAATAATTTGAATAAAACCCAAATAACTCCAAATTGAAAATAATTTCAAACGAACTTTAAATTTGATCCTTTTAAACTTCCATCTCGTATTTCATATATTTTGAAGAAGTCATTTTATCTTCTCTCATGAAAATCATTGAGTTGCTTAAAGTTTCCGAATTTGAAATATTTCCAAATAAAATTCAAATCTTTTCAAAAACCCTTTTCATTTAATTAAATGGAAGAAGTCATATCATCTTCTCTCGAGGGTTTTGTATTTGAAAAGAATTTGAATTCACGGAGATCAAAATGCAAAAAGGTGAAAGTTTGGTAAAGTCCTTTTATTCCCTCTCATTTAACTTTAAGAAAGTTTCGATTTTCACTCAATCAATCACACAACAATCAAACAATCAATCAATCAATCTATTTATTATAACATTCCAAAATTTAGAATTTTGGGATGTTACAGTTGATCACTCTTTGCAATAAGTGGTTGGATGCTCTAGATCTAAAAATCTCCAAGTATGAAGGGAAACATAAGGAACCTCCCGGATTCGATCATAATTCCATTAAAAAGATAAAGGCCAAAGATGATAATACATAGATTTATTCGTGTTTTTATGCCTAGCTAGGGGCGTTAAGCAATAGCGCTTGTTGGGAGGCAACCCAATTTTTTTTAGTTCTTGATTTTTAGGTCCTGTTTTGCTTTTAATAAATCATCTAGCCTCTGGTTAGATGTGGTTTTGTGTTTTAATTGGTGTTTGTGCCAAGTAAGACCTATGGGATAACCTACGGTGATAGTTAATTTAATCTTGCTGAAAAATAGAAACTTTTGTTCTCACGAAAACAGTTATTAGTTTTAGCAGGAGCACGATAAAATACTGATTCTTTTTGAAGAAGATTAATAAAAAAATTATATAGGATTTCCTATTTTCTCAGGATTTTTGGAGTTACAGAAGTATTCAAAATCTCCAGATTGCTACAGACTGTTTTGTTTTTGACAGATTCTGTTTTTCGCGTGTTGTTTGCCTATTTTGATGCATCTATGGCTAGTATCGGGGGGTGTGTACCATGGAAAAGTTGGAATACAGTAGATATTACACCAATATAAATAAAGAATGAGTTCACAACAGTACCAAAAGTGGTGATTTATTTTCTTATACTAACAGAGCTTACGAGATTTTCTGTTGGAGTTTTGTGTTGTGAAGCTTTCAAGTTTTGGGTAAGGATTTGATGGACTGTGGAATAAGGAGTGGAAAGAGCCTAAGCTTGGAGATGACCAAGGCACCCCAAGGTAATATTCAAGGATGTCAAAAATCCCGAGCTTGGGGATGCCCCGGGAAGGCATCCCCTCTTTCGTCTTCGTCTATCGGTAACTTTACTTGAGGCTATATTTTTATTCACCACATGATATGTGTTTTGCTTGGAGCGTTTTGTATGATTTGAGTCTTTAATTTTTAGTTTGACACAATCATCCTTTCTGTACACACCTTTTGAGAGAGACACGCATGAATCGTGATTTATTAGAATGCTCTATGTGCTTCACTTATATCTTTTGAGCTAGGCAAAATTTGCTCTAGTGCTTCACTTATATTTTTTTAGAGCATGTCGGTGGTTTTATTTTATAGAAATTTATGAACTCTCGTACTTCACTTATATTATTTTAAGAGTTTCTAAACAGCATGGTAATTTGCTTTGGTTATAAAATTAGTCCTAATATGATAGGCATCCAAGAGGGATATAGTAAAAACTTTCATATAAAGTGCGTTGAATACTATGAGAAGTTTGATTCCTTATGGTTGTTTTGAGATATGAAGATGGTGATATTAGAGTCATGCTAGTAAGTAGTTGTGAATTTGAGAAATACTTGTGTTAAGGTTTGTGAGTCCCATAGCATGCACGTATGGTGAACCTTTATGTAACGAAGTTGGAGCATGAGATGTTTTTTGATTGTCTTCCTTATGAGTGGCGGTCGGGGACGAGCGATGGTCTTTTCCTACCAATCTACCCCCCTAGGAGCATGCGTGTAGTACTTTGTTTCGATGACTAATAGATTTTTACAATAAGTATGTGAGTTCTTTATGACTAATGTTGAGTCCATGGATTATACGCACTCTCACCTTTCCGCCATTGCTAGCTTCTCTAGTACCGCGCAACTTTCGCCGGTACCATAAACCCACCACATCTCTTTCCTCAAAACAGCCACCATACCTACCTATTATGGCATTTCCATAGCCACTCCGAGATATATTGCCATGCAACTTTCCACCGTTCCGTTTATTATGACACGCTCCATAATTGTCATATTGCTTTGCATGATCATGTAGTCGACATCGTATTTGTGTCAAAGCCACCGTTCATCATTTTTTATACATGTCACTCTTGATTCATTGCACATACCGGTACACCACCGGAGGCATTCACATAGAGTCATATTTTGTTCTAAGTATCGAGTTGTAATTCTTGAGTTGTAAGTAAATAAAAGTGTGATGATCTTCATTATTAGAACATTGTCCCACGTGAGGAAATAAAAAAAGAGAGAATGGCAAAACAAAAAAGAGAAGGCCCAAAAAATGAGAGAAAAAGAGAGAAGGGATAATGTTACTATCCTTTTTCCACACTTGTGCTTCAAAGTAGCACCATGATCTTCATGATAGAGTCTCCTATGTCGTCACTTTCATAAACTAGTGAAAATTTTACATTATAGAACTTGGCTTGTATATTCCAATGATGGGCTTCCTCAAATTGCCCTAGGTCTTCGTGAGCAAGCAAGTTGGAAGCACACCCACTTAGTTTCTTTTGTTGAGCTTTCATACACTTATAGCTCTAGTGCATCTGTTGCATGGCAATCCCTACTCACTCACATTGATATCTATTGATGGGCATCTCCATAGCCCGTTGATACGCCTAGTTGATGTGAGACTATCTTCTCCTTTTTGTCTTCTCCACAACGACCATTCTATTCCACCTATAGTGCTATGTCCATGGCTCATGCTCATGTATTGCGTGATAGTTGAAAAAGTTTGAGAACGTCAAAAGTATGAAACAATTGCATGGCTTGTCATTGGGGTTGTGCATGATTTGAATATTTTGTGTGATGAAGATGGAGCATAGCCAGACTATATGATTTTGTAGGGATAAGCTTTCTTTGGCCATGTTATTTTGAGAAGACATAATTATTTTGTTAGTATGCTTGAAGTATTATTGTTTTTATCTCAATATATACTTTTGTTTTGAATCTTACGGATTTGAACATTCATACCACAATAAAGAGAATTACATGAATAAATATGTTAGGTAGCATTTCACATCAAAAAATTTGTTTTTATCATTTACCTACTCGAGGACGAGAAGGAATTAAGCTTGAGGATCCTTGATACGTCTCCAACGTATCTATAATTTTTTATTGTTCCATGCTATTATATTATCTGTTTTGGATGTTTTATATGCATCAATCTGCTATTTTATATGATTTTTGGGACTAACCTATTAACCTAGAGCCTAGTGCCAGTTTCTGGTTTTTCCTTGTTCTAGAGTTTCGCGGAAAAGGAATACCAAACGGAGTCCAAATGGAATAAAACTTTCGCCATGATTTTTATTGGACTAGAAGACACCCAGGAGACTTGGAATGCAAGCCAGAGGAGCCCCGAGGCAGCCACAAGGGTGGAGGGCGTGCCCCCCGACTTCGTGGGGACCTCATAGCTCCCCTGACCTAATTCTTTTGCCTATATATACTCTATACCCACCAAAACATCTGGGGGAGCCACGAAACCACTTTTCCACCGCCGAAACCTTCTGTACCCGTGAGATCCCATCTTGGGGCCTTTTCCGGCATCCTGCCGGAGGGGGAATCGATCACGGAGGGCTTCTACATCAACACCATTGCCTCTCGATGAAGCATGAGTAGTTTACTTCAGACCTACGGGTCCATAGCTAGTAGCTAGATGGCTTCTTCTCTCTCTTTGATTCTCAATACAAAGTTATCCTCGATGTTCTTGGAGATCTATTCAATGTAATACTCTTTTGCTGTGTGTATGATGAGATCCGATGAATTGTGGATTTATGATCAACTTATCTATGAATATTATTTGAATCTCCTCTTAATTCTTATATGCATGATTTGATATCTTTGCAAGTCTCTTCGAACTATCGATTTGGTTTGGCCACCTAGATTGGTTTTTCTTGCAATGAGAGAAGTGCTTAGCTTTGGGTCCAATCTTGTGGTGTCCTTTCCCAGTGACAGTAGGGGCAGCAAGGCACGTATTGTAATGTTTCCATCGAGGATAACAAGATGGGGTTTGCATCATATTGCTTGAGTTAATCCCGCTACATCATGTCATCTTGCTTAATGCATTACTCTGTTCTTATGAACTTAATACTCTAGATGCAGGCAGGAGTCGGTCAATGTGTGGAGTAATAGTAGTAGATGCAGAATCGTTTCAGTCTACTTGACACGAATGTGATACCTATATTCATGATCATTGCCTTAGATATCGTCATAACTTGTGCTTTTCTATCAATTGCTCGGCAGTAATTTTGTTCACCCACCATAATATTTTCTATCTTGAGAGAAGCCACTAGTGAAACCTATGCCCCCTGGGTCTATTTTACATCATATTAGTTTCCCGTCAATTTGCCAATTTCTGTCACCATTCCCTTACTTTGCAATCTTTTACTTTCCGTTCCATAAACCAAAAATACCAAAAATATTACTTTACCGTTTATCCATCTCTATTAGATCTCACTTTGCGAATAACTGTGAAGGGATTGACAACCCCTTTGTCGCGTTGGTTGCAAGTTGGTGTTTGTTTGTGCAGGTATTCGGTGGCTTGTTGCGTAGTCTCCTACTGGATTGATACCTTGGTTCTCAAAACTAAGGGAAATACTTACACTCCTTTGCTGCATCACCCTTTCCTCTTCAAGGGAAAAACCAACGCAAGCTGAAGAGGTAGCAGCTGTCAAGTGGATCCTTATCCTGACAATAGTCGAATCAGAGAAGGGCATTTAAGACAATTCATGTCGGGTTGCCCATGGCTATAAATAGCCACCCACAACCACTTGTTGGTTGGCTGCTCCGAGAGAACTTGACACTTGTCATTTGAGAGCAACCTATCCTCTAATGACTTTGAGAGAATCCTAAGTGAGGAAAAAATCTGGAGCCAAAGTGATTGAACATCACTAAAGAGATTGATCTGTGTGATCCAACGCCTGTTACCTTTGAAGATTGTCATTCTTCCAGACGGTTAGTGATACGTCTCCGTCGTATCTACTTTTCCAAACGCTTTTGCCCTTGTTTTGGACTCTAACTTGCATGATTTGAATGGAACTAACCCGTACTGACGCTGTTTTCAGAAGAATTGTCATGGTGTTATTTTTCTGTAGAAATAAAAGTTCTCGGAATGACCTGAAAATCAATGGAGATTATTTTTGGAATATATAAAAAATACTGGAAGAAGAATCCACGTCAGGGGGCCCACACCATGTCCATGAGGGTGGGGGCGCGCCTATCCCTCTGGGCGCGCCCCCTGCCTCGTGGGCCCCCTAACACTCCACCGACCTCAACTCCAACTCCATATATTCGTGTTCGGGGAGAAAAAATCAGAGAGAAGGATTCATCGCGTTTTACGATACGGAGCCGCAGCCAAGCCCTACTCTCTCCCGGGAGGGCTAATCTGGAGTCCGTTCGAGGCTCCGGAGAGGGGAATCCATCGCCATCGTCATCATCAACCTTCCTCCATCACCAATTCCATGATGCTCACAGCCATGCATGAGTAATTCCATCATAGGCTTGCTGGACGGTGATGGGTTGGATGAGATTTATCATGTAATCGAGTTAGTTTTGTTAGGGTTTGATCCCTAGTATCCACTATGTTCTGAGATTGATGTTGCTATGACTTTGCTATGCTTAATGCTTGTCACTAGGGCCCGAGTGCCATGATTTCAGATCTGAACCTATTATGTTTTCATGAATATATGTGAGTTCTTTATCCTATCTTGCAAGTCTATAGTCACCTACTATGTGTTATGATCCGGCAACCCCGATGTGACAATAATAGGGACCACTCCCGGTGATGACCGTAGTTTGAGGAGTTCATGTATTCACTATGTGTTAATGCTTTGGTCCGGTACTCTATTAAAAGGAGGCCTTAATACCCCTTAGTTTCCAATAGGACCCCGCTGCCACGGGAGGGTAGGACAAAAGATGTCATGCAAGTTCTTTTCCATAAGCACGTATGACTATATTCGGAATACATGCCTACATTACATTGATGAACTGGAGCTAGCTCTGTGTCACCCTATGTTATGACTGTTACATGATCGATCGCATCCAACATAATTCTCCATCACCGATCCAATGCCTACGAGCTTTCCATATATTGTTCTTCGCTTATTTACTTTTCTGTTGCTACTGTCACAATCACTACAAAACCCAAAAATATTACTTTTGCTACCATTACCACTAATATCATATTACTTTGCTATTAAACACTTTGCAGCAGATATTAAGTTTCTAGGTGTGGTTGAATTGAAAACTCAGCTGCTAATGCTTGAGAATATTCTTTGGCTCCCCTTGTGTCGAATCAATAAATTTGGGTTGAATACTCTACCCTCGAAAACTGTTGCGATCCCCTATACTTGTGGGTTATCAAGACTATTTTCTGGCGCCGTTGCCGGGGAGCATAGCTTTATTCTTTGAGTCACTTGGGATTTATATCTACTTATCACTATGAAGAACTTGAAAGATCAAAGAACCAAGATTTTTCCCTCAACTATGAGGGGAGGTAACGAACTGTCATCTAGCTCTGCACTTGATTCACCTTCTGTTATGAGTAAACTTGCGACACCTACTGCTGTTATTGATTCCGATAGGTCGCATGTTATTGATGATGCCACTTCTGCTAAGCGTGATATTTATGATGAAACTACTTCTATTCTTGATACTACTGTGCCACTAGGTGAATTTCTTGATGAACAACTTGCTAGGGCTAGAGAGAATGAAATTATTGAAACTGGTAATATTGATGAAAGTGATGATGAAGATTCTCCCCCTAGATATGAATTGCCTGTTGTTCCTGAGGGTCATGTTATGGATGAAGAAACTGCTAGAGACTTCTTAGCTTGCAATGATAGATCTGATCTTAAGAAATTATTAGCTAAGCTTAAAGAAAAGTATTTGAATGCTAGAATGAAATATAACTCATCTTTTGCTACTTCACCTATCTTTATTACTGATAAGGATTATGATTTCTCTGTCGATCCTGAGTTAATCACTTTGGTTGAATCTGATCCTTTTTATGGCTATGAATCTGAAACTGTTGTGGCACATCTTACTAAATTAATGATATAGCCACCCTCTTTACTCATGATGAGAAAACTCGCTATTACTTTATCCTTAAGTTGTTTCGTTCTCATTAAAGGGTGATGCTAAAACATGGTTTAACTCTCTTGATCCTGGTTGTGTGCGTAGTCCCCAGAATATGATTTATTTCTTCTCTGCTAAATATTTCCCCGCTCATAAGAAACAAGTTGCCTTAAGGAAATATATAATTTTGTGCAAATTGAAGAAGATAGTCTCCCGCAAGCTTGGGGTAGGCTTCTCCGATTACTCAATGCTTTTCCTGATCATCCTCTCAAGAAAAATGAAATACTTGATATCTTTTATAATGGACTAACCGATGCTTCCAGAGACCACCAGGATAGTTGTGTTGGTTGTGTTTTTAGGAAAAGAACTGTTGATCAAGCTGGATTGTTATTGAATAATATGTTGACTAATGAAAATAATTGGACACTTCCTGAACCAACTCCTAAGCCAACTCCGAAGAAAAGGGGTATTCTATTTCTCAGTCCTGAAGATATGCAAGAGGCAAAGAAATCTATGAAAGAAAAAGGTATTAAAACTGGAAATGTTAAGAATTTACCACCTATTGAAGAAATACATGGCCTTAATTTGCCGCCTGTTGAAGAAACACATGGTCTTGATAACCCGACACAGGTAGTAAAGGTAAATTCTCTCTATAGATTCGATAAATGTGAAATCCCATTTACTAAGTTTGCTAGCCCATGCTTAGATGAGTTTGATGACTTTATGGTTAAACAAGAAAACTTCAATGCTTATGTTGGTAGACAATTGAAACACAATGCTGATATGCTTGAACACTTGGGTGATTATATGGCTAATGTTAAAGGGGAACTTAAACTTATTAGTAAACATGCTTCTATGGTTACCACTCAAGTAGAACAAGTACTTAAAGCTCAGAATGATTTGCTCAATGAATTAAATAATAAGAAGAATGATAATGTTGTTGAGTTATGACTAGAGGTGGTAAAATGACTCAGGAACCTTTGTATCATGAAGGCCACCCTAAGAGAATTGAGAAAGATTCTCAAAGAGCTAATGTAGATGTACCTAGTCCTTGTAAAAGGAAGAAAACGAAAAATGATAGGACTTTCCATGCTTCTAGTGAACCTGTTATAGACACACCTGAGAATCCTAATGATATTTCCATCTTTGATGCTGAAACACAATCTGGTAATCAACATGAACCTAGTGATAATGTTAATGATGATGTTCATCTTGATGCTCAACCTAGCAATAATAATGATGTAGAAATTGAACCTGCTGTTGATCTTGATAACCCACAATCAAAGAATCAACATTATGATAAGAGAGACTTTGTTGCTAGGAAGCACGGTAAAGAAAGAGAACCATGGGTTTAGAAACCCATGCCTTTTCCTCCTAAACCATCCAAGAAAAAGGATGATGAGGATTTTGAGCACTTTGCTGAAATGATTAGACCTATCTTTTTGCGTATGCGTTTGACCGATATGCTTAAAATGAATCCTTATGCTAAGTATATGAAGGAAATTGTTAATAATAAAAGAAAGATACAGAAGCTGAAATTTCCACCATGCTTGCTAATTACACTTTTAAGGGTGGAATACCAAAGAAACTTGGAGATCCAGGAGTACCAACTATACCATGCTCCATTTAAAGAAACTATGTTAAAACTGCTTTATGTGATCTTGGAGTCGGTGTTAGTGTTATGCCTCTCTTTTTATATCGTAGACTTGATTTGAATAAGTTGACACCTACTGAAATATCTTTGCAAATGGATGATAAATCAACTGCTATACCTATCGGTATTTGTGAGGATGTGCCTGTTGTGGTTGCAAACATTACTATTTTAACGGACTTTGTTGTTCTTGATATTCCTAAGGACGATAGTATGTCTACTATTCTTGGAAGACCCTTTTTGAATACTGCAGGGGTTGTTATTGATTGCACCAAGGCAATGTCACTTTTCATGTTAATGGTAATGAGCATACGGCACACTTTCCGAGGAAACAGCCTCAAGTCCATAGTATAAATTCTATTGGAAAACTTCAACAATTACTATTGGAGGTTTTGAATTTCCTCTTCCTACTGTCAAGAAGAAATATGATATTCTTATTGTTGGGGATGTGCGTATCCTAGTTGAGGTAACCTAGTGTTATTCGAAAATTCTTCGGTTTCATGTTATTCGAAATGAGTTTGTTAACAAGACCTGATCAACCTTGTTAGTGAATTCATTTTGATGAGCATGAGATGGATGAATTTAGAAAACACAACTCTCTGTACCCTCTTTTTACTTTCTGTTATTTATATTAAATAAAGCAAAATTAGTAATTTCTGTCAGTTTTCTGAATTATCCATGTAATAAAAAATACCTCAAAAATAAAAGTTCTCCAAATGCCCTAAAAAATTAATATGATTTTTTCTGGAATATTTGAGAATATCTGGCACTGAGAACACATCAGGGGGAGCCAGCACCTGGCCACGAGGGTCCAGGGTGCGCCCTACCCCCTGGGCGCGCCCCCTGCCTCGTGGGCCCCTGGTGGCCCCCCTCCTCTTATTCCAGCCACCATACACTCCTTGTTCCTCCCAAAAAAATCACTAGCCAGCTCAAACCCGAGTTCTTGCTCATCTTTCTGCCATTTTCAATCTCCTAGCTCAAAGCTCCATTCACAAAACTGCTTTGGGGATTGTTCTTTGGTATGTGACTCCTCCAATGGTCCAATTAGTTTTTGTTCTAGTGCTTTATTTATTGCAAAAATTTGCTGCTTAGGTGACCCTGTTCTTGAGCTTGCATGTCAAATTTATGTGGTCAGAAGTAGTTTTAATGCATGATATAGCCTCTAGGCACTTGTAGGAGTAGTTGCTATCAATTTTGTTGAGTTTGGTTCACTTTTATTTTAAGTTGCTAAAAATTTCAGAAATTTTCAGAAAAAGATGAAGAGATTTTTGAGGGGCTCATCGAGCCGAAGCTCGAAGGATAAACAAAGTGAAGAGAACAAGAAGTCCAAGTATAATCTCCCTCGTACTGCGGAGGTTTGGCCATGTGAATGGCCTTGTGATGATTTCTTGACAGAAGCCGGGATTCATGAAGATTTTTATTATTTGGCTTAGAATGCAGGCCTCACCGCCTTCCTCCACGACCAACGCGAACTCACCAATATCTTTGTGCAAAATTTTCATTTCCATGCTAGGAGATCACCACCCTCGATGGAATTTTATTTATATGATGTGCATAAGGAGATGTCACTTTATGATTTTTGCCGGGTTTGTTTGACACCCTTTGAGGGCAGCATAGAGGAACCACATCGTAATGATGTGGAGGGATTTATTGATATGATTGCTGTAGGGGAAACGAGGAAAGTTTCCGATGCGAGAATTACTAGCATACATTTTTTCCCGTTCTACGTTACTTTGCAATATTTGCTAGTAGATGATTAAATGGTCGTGCGAACTGTGGAAACCTTAGTGCCCCGGATAATGTTATTTTGCGCCATGCCTTGTTTCAGGATACTACTTTCAGTTTAGGTGCTATAGTTGCTAAACGGTTAAATCTGAACCATACTAAGGGCCCCGTCTTAGGAGGCATCTTTGCCTTGTGCCTTGTTGCACACTTTAACATACCCATTAGGCATTATGGGAAAGAGGAAAAGTTGCTGCCTAATATTTTTCTGGATTATAAGAGCATGATAGCGCATGATTTTATTGTTAAGAATAAGAAAAAGATGCTTAACTATAGACTGATATTTGGTAAGAATAACTTTGAGACTATTACCTTGCCTGCTCCCTCTTTGTTTAACATATTTTCAGGCAAGTACCTTGTTTTGCCGGAGGACGTTTATGCATACTGGAGCATGACACCAGCTCCAGAGCCTGAGCCGGAACCACCCCTGGACCCTTATCGACAGTCAGTTTACCAGTGGGATCCGGAGGAGATCGCCAACCAGTGGCACCCAGAGGACACTCCTCCTTACACCGGAGAGGGCCACTTTGATCCATGGGCATATACCAACTTAGGCCACTAAAATGTGCATGCATCCTAAGGCAATTGAGAACGATCTCTAGTTCGTCATTGAGCATGGCGTCCCTAATATTGCTCCTAGCATCAATGCTGCAGACGTGAAGAGATTCAAACAACTCGATTCTCAAGTGAAGAACATCATTTGTGGACATCTCACCAAAGGACATTATGGACATGTGAAAGGATCGGTATAGTTGACTAGAGTGGGGTGAATAGGCAACTAACAATTTTTAGCTTGTCTTTACCAATTTAAAGTTTGCATCAAAGTAGGTTGTCTAGATATGCAACTAGGTCAGCAACCTATATGATGCAACAACAACAAGTAAACAAGCAAGCACGAGATGTAACACAATATAAGCTTGCACAAGTAGAGGTACGAGATAACCAAGAGTGGAGCCGGTGAAGACGAGGATGTGTTACCGAAGTTACTTCCTTTTGAAGGGAAGTACGTCTCCGTTGGAGCAGTGTGGAGGCACAATGCTCCCCACGAAGCCACTAGGGCCACCGTATTCTCCTCATGCCCTCACACAATGCGAGATGCCGTGATTCCACTATTGGTGCCCTTGGAGGCGACGACCGAACCTTTACAAACAAGGTTGGGGCAATCTCTGCAACTTAATTGGAGGCTCCCAACAACACCACGAAGCTTATTCATAATGGAATATGGCTTCGCGGTGACCTCAACCGTCTAGGGTGCTCAAACACCCAAGAGTAACAAGATCTGCAAGGGATTAGTGGGGGGAATCAAATTTCTCTTGGTGGAAGTGTAGATCATGGCCTCCTCAACCAATCCCTAGGAAATCAACAAGTTTGATTGTCTAGGGAGAGAGATCGGGCGAAAGTGAAGCTTAGAGCAACAATGGAGCTTATTGTTGGAAGAGGTCGTCAACTCAGAGAAGAAGACTCCCCTTTTATAGTGAAAGAACAAATCCAACCGTTATCCACCAACTCAGCCTGCGACAAGCGGTACTACCGCATCAGAAAAGCGGTACTACCGCAAGAGCCCGATGTACTACCGCGAAGCACTGCGGTACTACCGCTGGTACGGCAGGGGCTAAAACTAGTCCTGAAGCACTAAGGCAGAGAGCGGTAGAACCGCTGGCACGGTACTATCGCGCCCCCCTTGCGGTACTACCGCAGGGCAATACTAGTCTAGGCTGCGAAGGCACGGACATATAAAAATACAGCTGTGGCAACTTTCGCTGAGTTACGATCTATGAAAAAATTCGACACGGTACTACCGCAAGCCTGGAGCAGTACTACCTCCTAGGGCGCGGATGTAAAAAATTTACATCCCCCCTACTTCCGTTCATGCTACTGTGCAGGCCTGAGGCCACGGTACTACCGTGTCCAAGAAGCGGTACTACCGTGAGCACCTGCGGTACTACCGCACCCATGGCCGGTACTATCGCAGGGGCCTGTGGTACTACTGCTCTGAGGAGCAGTACTACCGCATGCTCCAGTTCAGCAACACTAGGAACCCTTCATTTTGTAGAGATACGAAGAGACGGAGGATGCTCCAAAGAGCCAAAGGAAAGGTGGTGAAAAAAGGAAAAGATGTGTACGTGATGATTCCACCCAAACCTTTCCAATGTGGACCCCCTCTTAATATTACGGCTTTCCTATGACTCAAATCCACCGAAAAGAAATGTAGAGAAATGTCGTCTTCAATGATCTTCGAGGGGCACCAAATCGTCTTGTGCTTAGGCATGATATATATAAAATGCTCATGCACACGATTAGTCCGCAAAAGCATTGTCATCAATCACCAAAACTACTAAGGGATAAATATTCCCTTACAATCTCCCCCTTTTTGGTGGATTGATGACAATACGGGATTTGCACATAGGGATATAAAATGAAGCATAGGCAAACCCAACATCTATAAAATATAGACAGGCTCCCCCTAGATGTGTGCACACTACAGAAGTGCTTTGGACTGCATGACACACATACTAGGATCAACACTCCCCCTGTATTTTATAGAAGAGACATATCTTGCAATAAAATAACTAATACTAAGCAAGGAGGCAAGATAATAAACATGAGCATAAAGTAACTGGCACAAGATAGGATAAGCTCACAGGCTACTAAACATGACAATAACATACACTAGAGTGCATATGTCTTACACCATATGAAAGGGAAAAATGACTAACGAGCACAAGCCAAACCAAAGCAAACGAGGTTCAACGGAACGAAAGCAAAGCGAGACAACACACGACACAAGACTTGCAAATCCTACACTCTCTCCCCCTTTGGCATTGAGACACCAAAAAGGTAGAGAGGACCCCTACGACACAGGTGGTGGCTCAAGCTGGAGCAATCACTCGTCACGCTCCTCGTCGGTCTCGGCAGCGGGGATGGTCTCCTCCTCAGACTCAGTCCACTGGTAGCCCTGCTTCGCCATCCATTCTGCCTCTAGCGTGATGTGCTTCTCGGACCCGCTGGATATCTCCTCGCCAAACATCCTCAAGATCCTCTTGTCACGGCGGCGACTCTCCTTGGAAGCAACATGGGTCTTGTACTGCCCCTTGTCTTGCATACAAAACAAGGCCTTCATCTTGGCCTTCAGCTTCTTAGCCCATGAGGGCTCAGTAGAGGGAGGAGCATACCCAGCAGAGCTGTCCTCATCTGCTTCCTCCTCCTCAATCTCATCCTCATCCACGTCCATCTGAGCAGCCTCTGCCTCAGCACGGGTAGTGGTGTTAGCCCACTTAGGCTTGATGCGGAGATTGATGGGCTCGTGACGGATCCAGTCGGGGGCATCAAACTCATCATTGGGATAGAGCTTCTCCCAAGTCTTCGAGATCAAGTGAAACAGGTACAGACCATAGATGGGTACCTTACGGTTGAACACCGCAAACCGTAGCTCACACCACATGATATGTGAGACATCAAGTGGTTGCGTCTGAGCACGACACGCCTCCTCACAGATGAGCATCATATCCACGAGATAGGCATGTACCTTATCCTTGTCACCAATGCATGGAAAGAGGGAGTTGCGGAAGATCCGATGCATGATTTCAAGGAATGGGTTTAGCACCCACACCTTCTTGCCACTGGGAAGCTGCTTCTCAACATAGTATTGCTGAAGCTTGTTCTTGTTAGCGGACTCGGGGTTGGCATGAGGGCGAACACCAACGGGCGAGTTGAGCCCCTAATCACGAACCTGAAGCAGATCCATGAACTCCTTCCACTTAGCGGCCATCTGTTGTCCATTGGTCACCCACGTCATGGTACGTGGCTCATCAGTATGGAAGTGGACCGAGGCAAAGAACTGAGCCACAATCTCAGGGTCAAAGTCCATGTGGAAAGTGATCAAGTCCTCAATGCCAAACTGCTCCACCAGGTCCAAAGCCTCACCAAAATAGTCGCGGTGCTTATCCTACCTCATATGATTCATGTCAATCCAGTGCACGTCCATGTAGATGTTCTGCTTGGCCTTGATCACATCTAGATAGATAAGATTCTGCTACTTGGTCCAGAACAACTCATTCCCTCTGAAGTTCACACGGGGATTCACATAGGGGTTGATCTTCCTTCGAGTGACAAACTCAGCTAGTGGCATCTCATCCATGCCCATTGATGGCTCCCTGGTCTTGGTGGCGGTGGTCTTGGTTCTGCGTTGGGGGCATTTGAGCTCCGAAGCCTCATCTTGGTTGCGCAGGTGCTTCGAGCCCGTGTCGCGGACTGGGTTCGAACGACGGACATTGGAACCGGAGCCACCACCTATGACACACAACACAAGAACACGCAAGAGAAGCGAGAAGGATCAATGCAAAGACCACAACAAAACAAATGAAACAAGTAGAAATAACATTGGGTAGTTGCCACAGGGAAGGTTCGACTTCAACGGTAGTACCGCACCTTTGTGCGGAACTAAAATTTTGATGCTGCTCCAGCCGCGGTAGTACTGCGCCGGGATGGCACGGTAGTACCACGCCTGGAGCGGAAGTAAAATTTTACTTCCACGCCTCGCGCGGTAGTACTGCTCCTGAGGAGCGGTAGTACTGTATGAGGCGAAAACGGGCCAGAGCGGTAGTACCGCACGGGAGTTGCGGTAGTACCGCTCGAGGTCGGATCCGAGACGAAACAGATCTGAGAACATCCATGACAATGGAGCGGTACTACGGTTGATCAAAACTACTAGGTAGCAACATACTAAATAGCATCTCTACGCATTGCTACTCTCCTACATCCTACTCTTGCAAAGATTTGGCCTAAAATCTCAAGAACAACATGCATCTCCACAAAAACCTAGAGACAAAACAACGAGGCAAAGAGAGAGGTAATTGGGGAGAAGCCTTGTTCCATGGCAAGAGGGCGTGGTGGGGAACGATCCCACCGGACGGAATGCGAGGAGAGCGGCTGAAGACGGAGATCCGGCGAGGTCCTCTAGCGTCGTTCTTGGGCAGGAGAGAGAGAGATGACGTGGGGAAAAGGAGTTGAATGGGTATGGAGGAGTTGGAACTCCCCCTGCCCGCTCTTAACCCCCATGCGCTCGCGACTGTGCGGTAGTACTGCGGATCATCGCAGTAGTACCGCTTGGGCGGAAGTACCGCACAAGGGGCGGTAGTACCACTCTTCCAGCGGCAGTAAAAAATTACTGCCGTGCTGGTTGCGGTAGTACCATGCACAGTTCCTGCGGTAGCACCGTGGCAAGCCACGGTAGTACCTTGGACCCAAAAATGCAAGTTTCGCAAACAAGAGAGGAAAACAGCCTTTGCAATGCAACCTTCAAGCAAACGGACACACCAACAAGCTAACACACGAGGCAACTCAAACACAAGCTCGGCACGAAGAAAGAAAGGCAAAAGACAACAAGGACAAAACGCGAGACACAACCTCTCCAAAGAGAGGGCGGCGGCCGGAGCCACCTATGTTTGAGTTAATTGGTATGGCACCGCGAAGAATTATCCTTGGGTCCATGACCAAAACTCGTCTTTGAAGCACAAGTACCATCAAGAATGGCTAATGTGAAAGAGTTGATCATTTTGTGCATAATGGGGGGAGGAAGAGTTCAATGAGAGAACAACACTCCCCCTATGTCCATGCCTACACCTAAACAAGATAACAAGTTGAGTATGGTGGGGTGTGCAAGGGTTCAAGCAACATTGCTCGAATCAATGATATTTAGCTCATGCCTTAACTCGCGAAATCTTGCTTCATCCAAAGGCTTCGTGAAGATATCTGCAAGGTTATCATGAGTGTTGACATAGTTGAGCTTGATCTCCACTCGCCTAATATGATCCCGGGTGAAGTGATACCAAATCTCAATATGCTTCGTCTTGAAGTGTTGCACCGGGTTGAGTGAAATCTTGATGGCACTTTCATTGTCACACCAAAGAGGCACTTTGTCACAAATGACACTTTAATCCTTTAAAGTTTGCCTCATCCATAGAAGTTGTGCACAACAACTACCGGCGGCCACATACTCTGCTTCGGTGGACGAGAGAGACACACAAATCTGCTTCTTAGAAGACCAACTCACCAAAGAGCAACCAAGGAATCGGCACCCTTCGAAACTTGACTTCCTATCCACTTTGTCTCCCGCCCAATCGGAGTCCGAATAGCCTACAAGATTGAAGTTTGCTCCTCTTGGGTACCATAAGCCAAAGTTTGGGGTATGATCCAAATATCGAAAGTGTCGGCGTTCTGGGAACGGGGGTCCCCAGACTTGCCTGCCTGCGGCCTGCGGCGTGGCTCAAAGGGGGGCCCAGCACGGCCCATCTTCATCAACACAAACCCAAGACCCTCGCGAGGGGCCAAGCCTCGCGGGGCGGACAACGCGAAGCTTCCTCAGGCACGGCCTCGTCAGGCTGGCTCACGAGGAGGCGGAGAGATCAAGGCGGGGTACCTCACGAGGTGCCCATGACGCAAGCCATGACAACTCAGGGCGCCAGGCGGGTGCTAGCCCGCGCAGCATCCTCCTTTCCTCTTTGGTGCAAAGGGGGCAAGCGCAGCCGCAGAGTACCAAGGCATCAGGCAAAGGTTGCCATTTCGGTGCAAAGAGACCAAGACCAGGAGGACTACGAGACGGAGGTCACCGTGGAGCCCAAGACGGCATCATCACCAGAGCTTTGCGCAGGCGAAGACTACTTTTGTTAGGATAGCTGATACTTGCTGTCCCCCTTCAAATTAGCCCGCCATTGTTGGCTCCCTTCTCACTCAATATTTGGGAAGAGGACCAGGGCCTCTATAAATAGGACTAGCCACCCACACAGCAAGGGGGTCGGTCAGAGGAGAGCAGAGAGAGAGAGAGAGAAAGGTGACTGAACTCCTCCCAGCAGTTCATCGCCTCAGCCAAGAACAGACCCTCGCGAGGCTGTTCTTCCTTGTACTGTTCATCATCATCAACCCAAGAGGCAATCCACACACCACACACTGGAGTAGGGTATTACACCACAACGGTGGCCCGAACCAGTATAAACCCTGTGTCTCTTGTGTTGTTCTTTCCTTAGTTTAGATCCTAGCATGGCGGAGGGGTGCAGGTAGGTAGGAGGCGAAATCTCCATGCACACCCCAGTGTTCGAACCTCAAGGGTCTGCCGGAACCCGAAATCTGACATATGGCACGCCAGGTAGGGGTGCGCTGGAATTCGTCTTCCACTGCTCCGTGCCCCGTCGCGCCGTCATCACCATGCCCGGCGACCAGGAGGGCAACCCAGACCCATGGGCGGCATGGCCCGCCCGCGCAGAGCTGCTCGCCTAAGGCGACCCCGTGCCCCAGGCAGCTCACGGTCCGCAGGGCGCTGCGGGCCGCGGTCGACGCGGACAGGCTTCGACAGCTCTCACACCACGGCAGGCACGGTCGGCAGCAAGGGCCTCCAATCACGCCGCGACCACGACACCGTACACCCGCCGGGAGCAAGCGAACTCGAGGGCCGCGCTCACGGTGGCTCGAGAGCTGCTACAGTGCAGACTGCTGGAGGGCGGCCGCGACGTGCTGCTGGAGCGGGTGGCAGAGCTCCTGGGCTTCGCCGCCTCGGGGGCTCACCCCTTCTGCACCCAGCTCCCATCTCCAACCCAGGGCGGCCCGCGCGGGGGGCCCGCGCGCGCCCGCAGGCTCCAAGGCTACACCAACACCAGCGAGGCTGTCAGCACCAGACCGGCGGCGGCGCAGCCCCCGCTCCTGGTCCGCGAAGAAGAAGGGCTCGACGCGACCTGCGGCCCCAGTGGACAGCCGCGCTGCCACCCCACGGTAGGCGCGTCAGGCAGGACTGCGTGGCGCGCAGAGCACTACGGCATGGCCTTCGGGGTGGCGGCGCCAGAGGAATACGTGCCCCTCATGATGGATCAAGGACACTCACATGAGGGCGAGCCAGGCTCGCTCCTCAGCCCGAGCCGAGGGGACGAGGCGCCAGAAGCTGAGCCCTTCCAGGAGTCTTGGGACGGTCCCACTGGGCACGCTGGAAGCAGCGATTATCGGGTACCGCTAATTCTTCAGCAGGCATACGCTAACCATGGATCGCAGGAGGTGCAGGTTGCCGCAGTGGGCAGCTGCCCCACTCCCACAGCCTCCTACCCATCGGGAGGAGGACGCAGGGGGCTGCAGGAGAGGGGCAGGGATTCGACATCACCACCGCGGCGTTCGGAGCAAGGTGTTCTCAGGAGGTAGGCCCTCCGCTGGGGTGGTGCCCCGGGGCCTGCCCCCGGCGGAGGACCCGTGGTCGTCGGGGGAACCGCTGGCGACCACTCTACCCCATCGGCGGCATCCTAGTTTCCGGTCATCGTTGATGGCACTAGAGTGTGGCGCAAGGCGGGGCCCTCATCTGGCGATATGAACCAAGGCCAGTACCTGTGAAGAAGGCCTAGTGCCTGTGAAGCTCGCCGCCCCGTGACACTCTCGCATAATAATGAGTGGGGCTGTACACGCCCCGGAGTCTCAGGGGTGCCGGCATCAGGCCCTGGGGCTCCCTCCCATGCCCAGTGGCAGCACTTAGCTCCGCGCTGGTGAGAAGACGTCCAAGACTAGACTAGGTGCTGGACGCGGCCTTCTGTTTGCTTTCGTTACTCTTCCCCTTGGTTGTTGCTTTTCCCCGCTGGATTCAAGTTGGATTCGAATTTGAGATTTGCGTGTGTTCAGGGAGGGGTGCTTAGTCTCGTTCGAGCAATTTCTCGCATTTTGGTTACCACTTCGCCTCAGCCGCCTCCCCTCGCGAGCCCCTCGCGAGCCGGGTCAGGCCTAGCTTGCGCTCAGCCCAGACTGCCGCTGCCGCGTCCTCTCAGGAGGGTGTTTTACTGTAGATCCTACGGATTCAATCAGGGGACACTCAGGACACCACAACCCCCGCGGGCTGCCTCAGGGCCAATGCGGAACAAAGGTATACTAGCCGACCAGCGCGTCGCTTAAGCTAGCCACTTGGCGTGGGCGCATGGGCGATGTGGCTTCTACTGATACGATAAACACAAGTTTTACATGAGGGGCCCCCCCTCCAAAATGCTCTCACAGTCATCAGGCCAAAACCTGAGTTCTATTCATGCAGGGTAAGGAAGCAGGAACGATGTACAGTCAGTCGGACGAATCCCCCAATGCGTCCTCAGGAGCGCCACCTGGGCCGTTGCTGGCGCCGCTGAACTCGCCATCGCTGTCCGCATCGGCGCCAGCAGCGTCAGGGCCGCCCATCGCGCCGCCCTCGTCGGCCGCCACGATCGCATCATCGTTGTCTGAGGCAAAGGCCCTGATAAGAGCATCCACATTGTCCTCCACCCAGTGCGCCAGGTCGCCTCGGGCAGCCTAGGGGACTGGGGCGATGGCGGCATCAAAATCAAAATGGGGATCCATGTTCCGGAGGTGACTGAAGACGCGGGAAAAGGCGCGCCTGAGCAGGGCGCGGCTCCGCTCCTCCACCAACCTGTCAGCCCTGGTCGACCGCGCCTCCAGCTGCGTCACCATGTCAGTGAAGAACTGGAGATTGCCCGTGTAGTTTATTGCGTGCGGCTCACCGACGGCCTCCTCACAGATGTTGCCCAAGGCCGCGTTGGCTCTCTCCCAGAGAGTGGTGAGCATGAGGCCGTGCTCATGCTCCAAGATCCGCCACTGACGTATCTCGTCCGCATTCTGACGCGCGACGGCCTCAGCCTCCTCCACCCGCTGGCGAAGAAGGAGCACCTAAGCCTGGGAGGTGGTTAACTCACCTCGCGCCACCTCAAGGGCGGTCCGGGAAGCATCGGCCCGCCGCACCGCCTCCTCCAGCTTGGCCCTCAAAGCGACAGTCCTGCCTTCAGCTTTGGCCCGGATCAACCCCAGCTTCTCTTCGAACTCGTGCTCGAGGTTCAAATGCGTCATCGCCACTCGACGTCCGACCTCCTCCAGGACGCGGGCTTCCTGTGCAGCAACATCATCCTCCGCCTGTGTCACCAAGCGCTCCCTCGTCTCCAGACGCTCGTACTCGCGGGTACGTTCGGCGGCTTCCAGTGTCAGCGCCTCCTCATGCTTCTGGAGCTCTGCTAAGTCGCCAGAGGCCGCCTTCATCAACGCGAGGGCTGCCTCGTGCAGCTCCACCTGCTCCTCCAGCGAGTGGCACCAGGCCAGAAGCTCCTGAGCCCGCTCCTCCGTAGCCGTTCGCCGCCGGTCAGCTTCCCGAGCCTCCTCAGCGGCCCGAGACTGGGCCTCCCGAGAGGCCACCAATGACGCCTTGGCCTCTGCTTCATCAAGATCACGCTCGCGGCCCGCAAGGGCGATGGCGCCCCCTAGCTCGCGCCTCTCTGCAGCCAGGCGTAGGCCCTCGGCCTCAAGGCGCGCGTCTTCATCAGCAAGCTCCTCACCAAGCAGGCTCACTACGTCAGTCGCCCTTCGAAGGAATCCTTGGCGGAGAGCACGACGCTCCCAAGCAAGCGCCGGGGGCCGCGAGTCAGCACTCCCCCTCCGGGCTGGGGAATGGGGGTTGGCACCCTCGCGACGGCCGGGCACGCCGCGTCAGAAGCCCGGCCTGGGGCCAGCCCGTCCTCAGGAGAAGAGTGCAAGAAGCGCCTCAGCCAATCGCAGTTCATGACCAGGCGAGAGGCCCATGGCAAGCTGGCTATGCCACGAGGAGGCCCACAAAGGAGGATCGCGAGGTGCGCGGGGCCGCGGCGCGCCTCAGGATGGTTCGCCTCTTTGATCGCCCTCACCACAAGGGCTCCGCTGCTCGGAGCGCTCGAGGACGGTGGAGGGGGCGAAGCCAAGGGGGACGGCTCCTCAGCCGTCTCTGCAAGCTCGGCTGGAAGGGGCCTGCGGAGCAAGGATTAGTACAAGTAACAGAAGGATCGGGAGCCGGGAAAGGAAAAGGCTTACTCATCAGCGGTGAAGTACTTCCTACGCTTCAGCAGGCGACAAGGGTAATCGTCGCCCAGGGCCTCCCTTCTCTTCCGGAGAGCCTCGAAGTTCACGCGAAAGCGTCCCAAGAGTTGGGCGCATGGATCAACCTTCGACGAAGACGGGGCGGCAAGGCGATCTGCGGCAGAGGCGCCTCCCCGATGTGCGCTGCCAATCGCCTCTCCAAGAGACGCAGCTGGAGCCTCAGGGGCCCCAGTCGCAGGCACTGAGGGCAGCTGCTCGCCACCCTCAGCCTCAGCGGCACGGTCCCCAAGAGCTGCTTCCTCATGAGCCTCGCCCGGCGCTGTCACCACGCCGGGAGCCTCCTCGGCCTCTGGTGCCTCGTGCCTTCCTGCTATGCCACTCGAGGATGAGTCGCCTTGGCCGACTGGTAGGGCAGTCACCACCACTGGGTTCTCGCGAGGCCCCTGAAGGCCGGCGGGGCGCGGCCCCCACTCATCAAAGACAGGCATCTGCTTCACAAAGTCGCCCCTGCTCTGGCAGAGGTACAGCAAGGCCCCTCCCTGCCGGACGCTGCCGGGGTTGGGGTCCCCAGCCAGGGTCAAGAGCGCCATCCTCAGCACCTCAGGAGTCAGGTCCTCTTTCGGGAGCCTCATACGGTCCTCGCGCCCACGGAAGGCCCACATCCGGCGAGAGTGGCGTTGAAGAGGAGCAACGCGGCATAGCAGGAACTCCTTCACCACCTTGGGCGCTGTCACGCCAAGCGACCTCAAGAGCGCGAAGCGGCGCCAGACGAAGACGAGCCGGGGGCTCTCAAGCGTCTCCTGGCCCCAGCTTGAATTGGGGACGGCAGGCGAGGTCGGTTCCAATAGCAGGGGGCTGGGCACCCCTGCGTCCACATACAGCCACCGCTCGTGGAACCCGACCGCGGGCAGAGGGAGCTTGAAGTCAATCCCAGAGGCCGTCGTCTCAGGCGCGGCAACGAAGCTCACACAAGCCCAGCATTGGGTAGGGTCGACAAGATGCAACGAGAAGAAGTGGCGCAGTAGGGCAACCGAAGGAGGGATGCCCACCATAGCTTCGCAAACAAAGGCGAAGACCGAAAGGAGGGTGATGGATTCAGGACCCAGATGCATCATGTGGATCTGATAGTGGGAAAGCACGGCATTGAAGAAATCAGAAAAGGGGGGAACTAGACCCGCCCATAGGGCGTCGGCAAGATACGGGACCTCGGTGGCTGTCCTGTCGATGGAGAAGTGGGACACGGGCCAGGCCGTCGTCCTCCCGCATTCATTGAAGATGGTGGCCAGAGCCAAGATGACCTTGCCCAAGCCCTCGGCGGGGGCCGCCGACGGCGGCGGGCAAGGCGGAGACACGGGTTTCTTCCCTCTCCCCTTCTTCGTCGGAGCCATGGCAATGGGAAGGGGGGAGGGAGGCTCGAGATTGAGTTGAAAACAGAAACCGGAGTTCGAGCGGAGGAAGGACAGAGGGCGCTCGAGCGATAAAAGGGGAGCGGCTGTCTATGACTATGGGTCTGCCTAGCATGGCACAAGATAAGGAGGGCGTGGGGGAACAGTGCCGCCCACGTCCAATCAACCGCCACGCGGTGCCCAAGGCCGCAGGCTGTTAGGGCCCGTGGCGCTTTGCTCTTGCCCTTCCGCCTCCCTACACGGCCAAGTCCGGGCGCACCTTGGGCCCGGGGGCTACTGTCGGCATTCTGGGAACGGGGGTCCCCAGACTTGCCTGCCTGCGGCCTCCGGCATAGCTCAAAGGGGGGCCCAGCATGGCCCATCTTCACCAACACAAACCCAAGACCCTCGCGAGGGGCCAAGCCTCGCGGGGCGGATGACGCGAAGCTTCCTCAGGCACGGCCTCGTCAGGCTGGCTCACGAGGAGGCGGAGAGATCAAGGCGGGGTACCTCACGAGGTGCCCATGACGCAAGCCATGACAACTCAGGGCGCCAGGCGGGTGCCAGCCCGCGCAGCGTCCTCCTTTCCTTTTTGGTGCAAAGGGGGCAAGCGCAGCCGCAGAGTACCGAGGCATCAGGAAAAGGTTGTCATTTTGGTGCAACGAGACCAAGACCAGGAGGAATACGAGATGGAGGTCACCGTGGAGCCCAAGACGGCGTCATCACCAGAGCTTTGCGCAGGCGAAGACTACTTTTGTCAGGATAGCTGATACTTGCTGTCCCCCTTCAAATTAGCCCGCCATTGTTGGCTCCCTTCCCGCTCAATATTTGGGAAGAGGACCAGGGCCTCTATAAATAGGACCAGCCACCACACAGCAAGGGGGTCGGTCAGAGGAGAGCAGAGAGAGAGAGAGAGAGAAAGGTGACTGAACTCCTCCCAGCAGTTCATCACCTCAGCCAAGAACAGACCCTCGCGAGGCTGTTCTTCCTTGTACTGTTCATCATCATCAGCCCAAGAGGCAATCCACACACCACACACTGGAGTAGGGTATTACACCACAACGGTGGCCCGAACCAGTATAAACCCTATGTCTCTTGTGTTGTTCTTTCCTTAGTTTAGATCCTAGCATGGCGGAGGGGTGCAGGTAGGTAGGAGGCGAAATCTCCGTGCGCACCCTAGTGTTCGAACCTCAAGGGTCTGCCGGAACCCGAAATCTGACAGAAAGATTCGCTTGACTGCCACAAAGTGGCTTTCCTTAGGTGCGGCTTGAAACCATGCACAAATTCCCACACACAACATGATATCCGGTCTAGATGCACAAAGGTAAAGCAAGGAGCCAATCATGGAGCGATATACCTTTTGATCCACCGCTTTACCATTGGGATCTATGTCAAGTTGATATTTGACGGGCATTGGAGTGGAAGCTGGCTTGACATCACTTAGCTTGAAGCTCTTGAGCATGTCTTGAGTGTATTTGGCTTGGTTGATGAAGGTTCCTTCTCTTTGTTGCTTGACTTCGAACCCGAGAAAAAACTTCAACTCTCCCATCATGGACATCTTGAACTTTGAGGTCTTGAGAGCGGCAAATTCCTCATTGAAAGCTTTGTTAGGATAACCAAAGATAATGTCATCAACATATAGTTGGCACACAAACAACTCCCCTTTGACCTTCTTAGTAAAAAGAGTGGGGTCGATTTTCCCAATTTCAAACCCATGATCTTGCAACAACTCGGTAAGGTGGTCATATCACGCACGTGGGGCTTGTTTAAGGCCACAGAGTGCCTTATCGAGTTGGTACACATGATCGAGAAAATAGGGATCCTTGAACCCGGGGGGTTATTTGACATACACAAACTCATTAATAGGACCATTAAGAAAAGCACTCTTCACATCCATTTGTTGCAACTTGAAGTTATGATGAGAAGCATAAGCAATCAACAAACGAATAGATTCAAGGCGAGCAACGGGAGCGAAGGTTTCACCGTAGTTGATACCCTCGACTTGGGAGTAGCCTTGTGCTACCAAGCGAGCCTTGTTGCAGACAATAATTCCATGAGCATCTTGCTTGTTCTTGAATATCCACTTGGTTCCAATGACATTATGGTTCCCCGTTTGCCTTGGCACCAATCTCCACACCTTGTTGTGCTCGAAATTGTTGAGTTCTTCATGCATGTCATTAAGCCAATCCGGATCTTCGAGCGCCTCATAGACCTTTTGGGGTTCAACACAAGAGACAAACGCGTGATTTTCACAATAGTTTGCCAATTGTCTATGAGTTCCTACCCCCCCTTGGAATGCTTCCAAGCACATTTGTCATGAGATGACTCTTGGTAGAGAGCTTGGATGCAATCTTGGCGGCACGATGCTCCAATTCCTCCTTGGGAGTGAGTTGAGGAGCGGTTACTTGATCATCTTGAGCGTCGTCTTGAGCTTGTTCTTGATCTTGAGCTTGCTCTTGATCTTGAACTTGCTCGGAGGAGAGAACTTGACCTTGGGCATCACTTGGGGGTTCAACACCATCTTGAGGTTGATCTTGCCCTTGGTCTTGTTCATGAGGTTGAGGGCCTTCACTTTGTTCGTCGGAAGCGTGTGGGCCTTGGGTTGGTGATGATTCCACTTGAGTGGAACATTGTCCTTCTCCTTCAGCCACAAGGGGTTCCTCAATGGGTAGGATAAAACCAACACCCATTCTTATTATGGCCTAGGGAGGAATTTCATCACCTACATCACAAGTTCCACTTTGCTCCACTTGGGAGCCATTATTCTCATCAAACTCCATGTTACATGTCTCCTCAATAAGCCCCATGGACTTATTGAGGACACGGTAAGCATGAGAGTTTGTAGCATAGCCAACAAATATGCCCTCTTGAGCTCTAGCCTCAAATTTATACAAACGAACACCTTTCTTGAGAATGAAACACTTACACCCGAACACCCGAAAGTACTTAAGGTTGGGCTTGTTACTGGTGAGTATCTCATATGGAGTCTTGTTCAAGCCTTTGGGGAGATAGAGACTATTGGATGCATGACATGCGGTGTTGATGGCTTCGGCCCAAAAGTTGTACGGAGACTTGAGCTCTGCCATCATGGTCCTTGCCGCATCCATCAACGTCTGGTTCTTCCTCTCCGCCACACCATTTTGTTGAGGGGTGTAAGGTGCAGAATGTTGATGCTTGATCCCCTCATCACTAAGAAACTCATCCAAGGTGTAGTTCTTGAACTCGGTGCCGTTGTCACTTCTTATTGTCAAGATCTTTGCATTATGTTGGCGTTGAGCTTCATTTGCAAAGTCAATGACGGTTTGTTGGGTCTCACTCTTCCTCTTGAAGAAGTACACCCAAGTGTATCTTCAATAGTCATCCACAATCACCAAGCAATACTTTCTACCCCAAGACTATCAAAGGATGGAGGCCCAAAGAGATCCAAGTGAAGGAGATCCAAAGGCCTCTTTGAGTAAATGATAGTTGTGGGAGGGTGAGCCTTCTCATGTATCTTTCCTTCAATGCAAGCACTGCATGCACGATCTTTGGCAAAACTAACATTTGTTAGTCCACGGACATGGTCCCCCTTGATAATACTTTGCAAAGATCTCATATTGACATGGGCTAACGGCGATGCCAAAGCCATCCCACGTCAACTTTAGCCATTAGGCATGTCGCAATCTTAGTGGGTCACTCCGAAAAGTTAATCACATAGAGACCATTCTCGACATGCCCAACAAAGGCTACTTTAGGAGTCTTGCTCCACAAGAGGGCCACGGTATCAATATCAAAGAAAGTGGCAAAGCCCATGATTGCAAGTTGACGAACGGAAAGTAAATTGTATGCAAGAGACTCAACAAGCATGACCTTCTCGGTCGGGAGATCATGAGAAATGAAAACCTTGCCAAGTCCCAATACCTTAGAGGACGAGGCATCACCCCACTCGACATTGGTGGGCATAGATGCAATCTTGTGCACGTCCACCACCAAGTCCTTGCTTCCGGTCATATGATTAGTGGATCCACTATCGAGCAACCATGATCTCCCGCCAGAAGCAAACACCTACAAGAGATCAATGCTTGGTTGTACCCATTTTGTAATGGGTCCTTTGATGTTAGTGACAGGGGTCTTAGGAACCCAAATATACCACTCAACATACTCATAATGAGAACCAACAAATTTAGCATAAACATGTCCATCACTAGCACGACATAACACATAGGAAGGGTTAAAGTCGTCAGCTTTGTTGGAAGGGGTGGCATTGCCCTTCTTGACACTACCACCCTTCACATTGTTCTTCTTCTCCTTGGTAGCACCCTCTCCCTCTTTCACAAAGGTTTGCTTGAGAGGAGGAGTCGTTTGGCCTTGTCATTCTTCTTCTTGTTCTTGGACTTGGGTGCGAACCCAATTCCTTCCTTGGCCACAACTTCCTTTGCTCAAAAGGTCGTTGAGGTTCTTCTCACCTTGTATGCACGACACAAGGCCTTTCTCGAGTTGCTCCTTCAACTTTGCATTCTCCTCAACAAGATGCACATGATCACAAGCAGTTGCATTATCAATTAAAACCATATGAGGAAAAGTGGCTTTCTCCTTGGTTAGCTTTACTTGGAGTTGATCATGCGACTCTTTGAGGCTAGCATGAGCACTCTTCAAGACCTTGTGAGCCTTGTCGAGTAAATCAAACTCCTCCTTGAGTCTAGCAAGATCAACCCCAAGTTTGGCCTTCTCAGAATTTAGCACACGAGATACAACAAGAGCATGATCAAGATCTTTCTTTAATTTAGCACGGTCATCATTGTGTGACTCCTCAAGAGCCAAACGGTGACCGCGCTCTTCCTCAAGCGCATTAGAAAGATCCGATATCTCATCGACATAGTCACGACTATGCCCCTCCATTTTAGAGATGGTTTCTTCATGAGCCTCGATCATGTCATTGGCTTCACCAAGTTGTTCCAAGAGAGCAACAAAGTGCTTCTTGGATTTACCCTTGAGCTTACTCATAAAAGACTCAAACTCATTTTCCTCCTCATTAGGCCCCTCATGTTCATCAATGCAATCTGTCAAAGAAGGATTAGTAATGATGCTAGTTTTGATGTTGGGGGTTACCTTGTTGGTGGCTTTAGCCATGAGGCACTTGGCGGTGATGTTCTCATTGGGTGAGTCGAAGAGAGACACCAGTGGAGTTGTAGCAATGGCAACAGAGGCCATGGCAACTGACTCACCATCTTCATCATCATCATCCTCATTGTTCTCTTCTTGTGCCACCAACCCCTTGGGAGGAGTCTTCTTGGTGAAGTTGCTCTTGTTGGGGAAGGACTTGGCCTTGTCTTTTCGGATGAGCTTGCCACCATTGTCTTCCCTCTTCTCATATGGGCACTCCACAACAAAATGGCTCACATTGCCACAGTTATAGCAAGTCCTCACTCGTTGCTTGCCCTTCGTGCCACTTGAGTTGTTCTTGTTGAAGTTGGGCCTCGTGTTCTTCTTGCTCCAAAATTGCATTGAAGCGAGAGCCATGTGCTCATGATAAGCATATTTTGTATGTTCAGGATTGCTCTCCTCTTCATCCTCTTCTTCCACACTAACCTTGGCCTTCAAAGCAAGGTTGGGCTTCTTAGCCCTTTGAGAATGCAACACCGCATTGTCGGCGATCTTGTCCAAGATCCTCATTGCCACAAACGCATCCAACACTTCACTTGAGGACAAGGTGTGGAAGTTCGGACTTTGACGGATGACGGAGGACATGGCCTTGTGGTAAGGCATCATAGCCTTGAGGAACTTGCACTTGATCCAATTGTCATATGTATCCTTGCTCCCATGATCTTGGAGTGAGACCGCGAGAGTGGTTAACCTCCGGTAAAGCTCACGAGGTTCTTCATCTTCATTCATTGCAAACTCATGGGCTTCATCTTGCACCACCTCATAGTTGGAGCGTTGAATGCTTGCGTTTCCCTTGTAGAGGGAGATAACATGGTGCCATGCTTCCTTGGCCATGGTGAAAGGTCGGAGATGTGCAAGATCTTCGGATGGAATTGCATCTTGGATGATGAAGAGAGCATTCTCGTTGAATTGATGATCGGCGATTTCTCTAGGGGTGAAGTTGCTTGGGTCATGCGGATAAAAACCTTGTTTAATGATTCTCCAAAGATTAGTATTAACGTGATTTAAATGACGTTTAAAGCGATATACCCAAGCGTCAAAATCCCCAGTTTTCACAATCTTAGAAGGAGGGCCGACATGATTTAAATGAGTGGAGGGAATAGGTCCTCCATAAATAGGAGGAGGTTCCACATGGGCAAAGATGCCACTACCATTTCTACCACTAGACAAACGAACTTTCTCACTAGTAGCTTCCCCCTTGTCGGAGTTAGCATCCGTCACCTTGTTAGTGGGACCGACCACTTCCAACGGTGCGGTGGATAATTTGAGATCATCAAGAAAGTTCTTGAACATGCCTTTGACCTCGGCCGTCATGGAGTTTTTAAATGTGTCCAAAGCCACATTGAACTCCTCACGTGAGACCGAGGTTCCCCCATCGGCCGTAGACGAGGACGGAATCACATCGGGTGCTCCTCCTCACCGTCTACGGTGTCAACCATACTCTTCAGACGACAAAGTCATTAATAAAGAGACGAGGCTCTGATACCAATTGAAAGTATCGATATAGTTGACTAGAGGGGGGTGATTAGGCAACTAAAATTTTTTAGCTTTTCTTTACCAATTTAAACTTTGCATCAAAGTAGGTTGTCTAGATATGCAACTAGGCGAGCAACCTATATGATGCAACAACAAGTAAACAAGCAAGCACGAGATGTAACACAATATAAGCTTGCACAAGTAGAGGTGCGAGATAACCAAGAGTGGAGCCGGTGAAGACGAGGATGTGTTATCGAAGTTCCTTCCTTTTGAAGGGAAGTACATCTTCGTTGGAGCGATGTGGAGGCACAATGCTCCCCAAGAAGCCACTAGGGCCACCGCATTCTCCTCACGCCCTCACACAATGCGAGATGTCGTGATTCCACTATTGGTGCCCTTGGAGGCGGCAACCGAACCTTTACAAACAAGGTTGGGGCAATCTCCACAACTTAATTGGAGGCTCCCAACAACACCATGAAGCTTCACCACAATGGAATATGGCTCCGCGATGACCTCAACCATCTAGGGTGCTCAAACACCCAAGAGTAACAAGATCCGCAAGGGATTAGTGGGGGGAATCAAATTTCTCTTGGTGGAAGTGTAGATCGTGGCCTCCTCAACCAATTCCTAGGAAATCAACAAGTTTGATTGGCTAGGGAGAGAGATCAGGCGAAAGTGAAGCTTAGAGCAACAATGGAGCTTGGGGTGGAAGAGGTCATCAACTCGGAGAAGAAGACTCCCCTTTTATAGTGAAAGAACAAATCCAACCGTTATCCACCAACTCAACCTGTGACAAGCGGTACTACCGCATCATACAAGTGGTACTACTGCAAGGGCCCACGGTACTACCGCGAAGCACCGCGGTACTACCGCTGGCACGGTAGGGCTAAAACTAGTCCTGAAGCGCTAAGGCAGAGAGCGGTAGAACCGCTGGCGCGGTACTACCGTGGGGCAAGATTAGTCTAGGCTGGGAAGGCACGGACATATAAAAATACATCCATGGCAACTTCCTCTGAGTTACGATCTATGCAAAAATTCGACACGGTACTACTGCAAGCCTGGAGCAGTACTACCACGTAGGGCGCGGATGTAAACAATTACATCTGCCCCTACTTCTGCTCGTGCTGCTGTGCAGGCCCGAGGCCATGGTACTACCGCGTCCAAGAAGCAGTACTACCATGAGCACCTGCGGTACTACCGCGCCCATGGCCGGTACTACCGCACCCATGGCCGGTACTACCGCTCTGAGGAGCAGTACTATTGCATGCCCCAGTTCAACAACACTAGGAATCCTTCATTTTGCAGAGATACGGAGAGACGGAGGATGCTCCAAAGAGCCAAAGGAAAGGTGGTGCAAAAAGGAACAGACGTGTACGTGATGATTCCACCCAAACATTTCCAACGCGGACCCCCTCTTAATAGTACGGCTTTCCTACTACTCAAATCCACCGAAAAGAAACATAGAGAAATGCCGTCTTCAATGATCTTCGAGGGGCACCACATCGTCTTGTGCTTAGGCATGATATATCTGAAATGCTCATGCACACGATTAGTCCGCAAAAGCATTGTCATCAATCACCAAAACTACTAAGGGATAAATATGCCCTTACAACGTGTGAGTGCTCCGGAAACAATGAAGCTTATCCGGGATAGGATTTCCAAGGTCAATGGAGGAGTTTCCACTCAACGTGACTCTCAAGTTGATGTGCTTCACAATCCCTTCAACCTCTTCAAGAGGCTTGATAATGAAAATGTCCAACAAACTTTCAATCGCCTCACTAACATCTCTAGTGAGCTACAGGCTCTCGGAGCCGCTGATATCACTGACTATGAGGTGGTGAAGAAACTGCTGAGGTCTCTTAACAACTCCTTTGACACCTTGGCCCTGATGATTCAAGAACATCTAGATTGCAAGTCACTTAATCCAGCTGATATTCTTGAGAGACTCAATACTCATGAATTTCAGCAAACTGAGAAGAGAGATATGTATGGTCCCAGCTATGGACGACCTCGTGCTCTGAAGGCAAAGGATAGAGCCAAGGCAAATTCTTCATCTGAATAAGAGAGTCTGAATGCAGCATTGATAGTTGAAAGGATCGATACGGTCGACTAGAGGGGGGTGAATAGGAGACTACAAATTTTAATCTTTCTTGTAGATTTTAAGGCTTAGCGGATAAAAGAGTTCACTAGATATGCAACTAGGTGAATGCAACCTATATGACAAGTGTAAGTGCATCTAGTGCCACCCCTAGTTGGTTTTGGAGTATTGACGACAAACCTAGTTGAGGGACTAATGTGTTTGTGAGAATTGCAGGATAACACAGGTAGAAGTCCCTCATTGATTCGGTTTTCCTACCAGAGATGACCCCTAAAAATGTATGAAGACATTGATGTCAAAGGTGGTTTATGAAGATATTCTCATTGAAGACTATGACAAGAGAAGACATCGCATGAAGCCTATGGAGCTCGAAGACTTAGATCTTTCATAGTTCTGTTTCTTCTTTGTTGAGTCATAGGAACCACCGTACTGTTAAGTGGGGTCCAAGAGAACCAGTCAGAATGACTGAAGTGATGCTTAACCAAAACCTATGTCTTCGAGTGAAGACTATGAGAGCGAATCTTGTCCAGAGTCGGACAAGTCAGCTTTGCTTGTAGCCCAAGTAAAGTTGTCGCGTGTGTTTGAAATCTGACTGTTGGAACACGTTTCAGTTCCTTAGTGACCCAGGGTCATTTCGGACAAATCAGGTCGGGTTGCCTAGTGGCTATAAATAGCCCACTCCCTACAACATAAACGGTTGGCTGCTCAAAGTTAGAGTACGGCTTTTCTCGTTTGAGAGCAACCCACCTCGAAGCCTTTGAGAGAGAATTCCTTGCGAGATAAAGCCCTAACCACCCAGAGCCAAAGAGTGTTAGGCATCACTTAAGTCTTCTTGTCTGTGTGATCTGAAGACTTATTACACTTGAGGACTGTGAATCCTCTAGCTGGTTAGGCGTCGCGTTCTGAGCATCCAAGAGACATTGTGGATCGCCGGTGAACAAAGTCTGTGAAGGTTTGGGAGTCTACCTTGAAGACTTACCAGAGTGATTGGGCGAGGTCTGTGTGACCTTAGCTCAAGGGGAATACGGTGAGGACTGGGTGTCCTGAGCTGCGTGTTCAGGACTGGGTGTCCGGGACTGTGTGTCCTTAGGTTTAAATACCTAGCCACCCTAACCAGACATACAGTTCTCACAGCAACTGGAACTGGTCCAACAAATCATTGTCTTCAACGAGTCACTGGTTTCATCCTTCCCTTCCCTTTACTTACTGTTGGTCCTTGTGAAGTCATTGCATGATTGCACTATCTTCTGTCTTCACTGAGTGACTGCGTGTTCTATTTGGCTTCATAATATCTTCCTACCTGATCCATACTACCTAGTTGCTATTAGTCACTGTGCTTTCACTTCATTGAATACTTGACTATGGTTTGCCTAGTGTAGTCTACCTTCCGCTGCATGGTAATAGGTTTATTTCTATCGTTTGTCTTCGAAACTTCCACGTTTTGAAGACTTTCATAAAAATCGCCTATTCACCCCCCCCCCCTCTAGTCGATATAACGCACTTTTAATTGGTATCAGAGCAAGGTACTCCCTTGTTCTGTGTGATTCGGTTTAACCACCTGGAGTTTTAGCTATGTCGACTTAGGGATATTTAAAGTCTCCGCTGCGTGCCCCGTCTTCGATGGAACTGAATATCCCTACTGGAAGAATAAGATGCGCATGCATCTTGAAGCCATTGACGTCGACCTATGGTATGTCGTCAAGAACGGCGTTCCCAAGGCTGGAGAAGGTGTCACTGCTGCTGACGTCAAGAAGTTTGTTCAACTGGACTCTACTGCCAAGAATATCATCTGTGGTCATCTGACCAAAGGACAGTATGACCGCGTGAGTGCTTTGGAAACATCTAAGCTAGTCTGGGACTGGCTCTCCAAGGTCAACGAAGGCGTCTCAACCCAGAGAGATCAGAGAATCAGTGTTCTTCGCAACCTGTTCAACCGCTTCAAGAGAAATGACAATGAGAATGTCCAGCTCACGTTTGATCGACTCACTGACATCACAAATGAGCTTCAAGCCCTCGGCGCTACTGAGATCACCAAGCATGAAGTCGTCAAGACACTCCTGAGATCACTTGACAGTTCGTTTAACACCCTAGCCCTGATGATTCAAGAACGTCCTGATTTGAAGACACTCGATCCATCTGACATACTTGAGAGGCTCAACACACATGAGTTTCAGCTTTCTAAGAAAAGAGATATCTACGGTCCCAACTATGGGCGAACTCGTGCCTTGAAGGCAAAAGTTGTCTCCTCATCTGAAGAAGAATCTGACAGCAGTTCTGATGATCCTATAGACATTGGAAAGGAACTTGCTATGCTTGTGAAGAAGTTCCAAAAATTCACCAAGAAGAAAGGCTTCAGAAAGTCTTCATGATCAAGCTCAAGGAATGATGAAGCTTCTGCTCATGACTACAAGAAGAAAACATGTCACAAGTGCAAGAAACCTGGTCACTTCATCTCTGAGTGTCCGCAGTGGGACGATGAGAACAAAAAGAAGAAGAAGAGCAATGAATATGACTCTGACGACAAGAAGAAGAAGAAATACTCAAAGTCTTCTTCCAAGTCTTCCTCAAAGTCTTCATCACACAAGAAGAGCTCATCTGGCAAGGCACGTGCGTTTGTTGGCAAGGAAATGGATTCAGAGGAGGAGTTCGCTTCTGAGGAGGCGGAGGTGGAGTCTGAGGAGGAGTCCGATTCTGGCGTTGCAAGTCTGGCTACAGCATACGTTGCCAAGTCCATCTTTAACACTGAAGACAATGACTTCATCACCGACACCGATGCAAATGACAAGGACTACTCCGCTCCTATCTACTGCTTCATGGCACGCGATGCCAAGGTAAACACACGCACTACTCACTATCAAACATCTAGTGAAGATGACTCTGATTGTGGTTCAAGACCCAGCTACAAAATACTTGCTAAAATTGCAACTGAACAACAGAAAGCTATGGAACATATTCAAAAACTGTTAGACAAAAGCGATGATCTGTTAGGCGCTGAAATGACTCGATCTGAGTCCTTAATTGAAGACATAAAAAATCTTCATGTTAAGTATGAGGAACTTGAAAGTCGTCATGAAACGCTCTCAACAACTCATGAAAATCTTTCCTATGATTATCTTCAAAGGAAGCAAGATCTTGAGAAATTGAGAGCGGCTCATGAAGAACTTCAAAAGGAAAACGAGCCACTTCGCGCTGAACAGATCAGTTCCGCTCAGGAAGGATTTGAACCACCATGTCTTAAATGCATTGAGTGTGATAATGCTACTTCTATTGCTGAATGTTCTATTGCTTCTATTGTTGCAATATCTTCAACTATTGATGTGGGAACTAACCCCTCTGTTGAGGATACCACTGCTATTGCTGATGAGAATGCTAGATTGAAGACATTGCTTGAAACAGGGATGTACAAAAGTCTTAAAGGGCATTAGACACTATGTGATGTCCTCAAAAGGCAGATCCTGAACCGAAACCCGAGGAAAGAGGGTGTTGGGTTCGTAAGGAAAATGAATGCTGATGGCTCTTACTGGAAACCTGAGCAGTACCCCAAAACCACATGGGTTGCTGCAAAGGAATCTTCAGCAGATCCATCCACTCTATCTAGCTTCACTTGTGCTAACCCCATTGTCATTGATGAATCCTTTGATGCAAACTATAAACTGTTCAAGAATCAGAATGGTGAAGTGTTTGCCAGGTACATTGGTACTAACTGCAGGAATGGACCGCCTATGAAGAAGATCTGGGTGCCAAAAAAGTGTCTGGAGAATCTTCCTGTGAATGTCATCATGACACCACAGGTGAAGAAGACAAACCCCAGACCACAGGCTTCATACAGACAGAGGACTCACCTGAGTCACACTAACGCAAATGTTTTGCAAGGAAACCATACTCAGGCCTATGAATATGAGCGCGGTTCATCAAACCGCCATGTTCATAAGACCAAGAACTATTCTGCTTATTCTTATGAGTACTATTGTCCACCTACAAGACTGTTTGCTAGGGCTCCAAAGCCAAAGTTCTCAGATGCTGCACTTAGACTTATTGCTTCTAAGCCACCCTTGAAGATGTGGGTGGCTAAGAAAGCTTAACTCTCTTTTGCAGGGAAAGGTCTCCAGCAGAAAACCAAAATCGTCTGACGCTATTGCTGGGGACCTTAAACATCTTGTAGGGCGCAAGATCAAATGCCTGAATGGTCTTACTATGTACTTCGTTCTTGAATCGCTTGCTACTCTCCCTATTAGTCCTAATATGGATCTAAGCTTTCATAACCCACTGGTTCGTCAAATGTTTTTGCTTCACAATTCTCTTCGTGAAGCCTATCCCCCTAACTGCACTGTAGGGTACGACACCAGCGTCTTCAGAATGGATTATTGATAGTGGGTGTACCAATCACATGACTAGCAAAAGAAGCCTTCTTATGGACTCAACCTTACGTCCATCCGACAAGAGTCACATCACATTTGCTGACACTGGTAAAAGTAAGGTATTGGGTCTAGGTAGAGTTGCAATCTCAAAGGATCAACACATGGATAAAGTCATGCTTGTTGAATCCCTTGGCTTCAACTTAATGTCTGTCTCAATGCTTTGCGATTTGAACATGATCGTAATGTTTGGAAAATATCGCTGCCTTGTTCTAATGGAATCTGACAAGTCTCTAGTGTTTGAAGGGTATCGGAAAGATGATTTGTACGTGGTAGATTTCTCAGCAGGACCACAGCTTGCCGTATGTCTTCTAGCAAAAGCTTCAGAATGCTGGCTCTGGCATCGGAGGCTAGGGCATGCTGGCATGAGGAACCTCCACACCCTTGCAAAGAAGAAGCATGTCATAGGCATCGAGGGCGTCAAGTTCAAGAAAGATCACTTATGCGGTGCCTGTGAAGCAGGAAAGATGACGAGGGTCAAACATCCCTCGAAGACAATCATGACAACAACTCGACCCTTCGAACTGCTCCATATGGATCTTTTCGGTCCCACTCACTACTCAACTCTTACTACTACTGCTTGTCTCTATGGCTTTGTCATTGTTGATGATTATTCTAGATATACTTGGGTACACATAATCCTCTACAAGACTAAAGTGCAGGATGTCTTCAAACGCTTCGCCAATCGAGCAATGAACAACTATGGCGCCAAGATAAAGCACATCAGAAGTGACAATGGCACTAAATTCAAGAACACTGGCCTTGATACATATCTTGATACTTTGGGCATCACACATGAATTCTCAGCTCCGTACACGCCACAGCAGAATGGCGTCGTCGAACGCAAGAACAGAACACTCATTGAGATGGCCCGAACGATGCTAGATGAATACAAGACTCCAAGACAATTCTGGCCTGAAGCTATTGATACTGCATGCCATACAATCAATCGTGTTTATCTTCACAAGCTTCTGAACAAGACATCTTATGAGCTCCTTACTGGCAAGAAGCCAAATGTCAGTTACTTCAGAGTATTTGGAGCCAGGTGCTAGATCAAGGATCCACATCACACTTCAAAATTTGCACCAAAAGCACATGAGGGTTTTATGCTTGGATATGGAAAGGATTTGCACTCCTACAGAGTCTTCAATCTCTTTCATTATAAAGTGGTTGAAACAGTGGATGTGCGGTTCGATGAGACTAATGGTTCACAAAGAGAGCACCTGCCAAATGTGCTAGATGAAGTTCCATCCAGTGAATCAATCAAACTAATGGGAACTGGAGAAATCATACCCTCTGAAGCTCAACCTAAAGAGGAACTTATCATCTCTGCACCGGATCAACCTGAAGACAATGCTCAGCCTGAAGACAATCCCTCTAACAATGACAATGATCAGCAAGAGCAAAATCTTCGCCTTATACATCCTCGTGTTGCCAATGAAGTGCAGATTGAGAGAATAATTGATAGAATCAATGCATCCGGTCCGCTCACTCGTTCAAGGGCAACACAGCTAGCAAATTTCTGTGGGCACTTCGCATTCGTGTCAATAACAGAACCCAAGAAAGTTGAAGAAGCCTTCATGGAACCTGAATGGATTCAACCTATGCAAGAAGAGCTTCAAAAGTTTGAGCTGAATAATGTATGGGAACTGGTTAAGCGTCCTGACCCTCGGAAGCACAATATAATAGGCACCAAATGGATATACCGCAACAAGCAAGATGAGCATGGTCAAGTTGTCAGAAACAAAGTTCGTCTCGTTGCTCAAGGATATACTCAAGTGGAAGGGATTGACTTCGATGAAACATTTGCTCCTGTGGCTCGACTTGAAGCCATACGCATACTGCTAGCCTATGCAAATCATCATAACATACTTCTATATCAAATGGATGTGAAGAGCGCTTTTCTCAATGGCAAGATTGAAGAAGAAGTGTATGTTGCACAACCGCCTGGCTTTGAAGATCCAAAACATCCTGACATGGTATACAAGCTCAACAAGGCATTGTATGGCCTCAAACAAGCCCCTCGGGCTTGGTATGACACACTCAAATACTTCCTGAAGAGCAAAGGCTTCATACCTGGTTCCCTCGACCCCACTCTCTTCACGAAGACATATGATGGTGAACTGTTTGTATGCCAAATATATGTGGATGACATTATCTTTGGTTGCACCAATCAGAAGTACAGTGAAGAGTTTGGATATATGATGCAAGAGCAATATCAGATGTCCATGATGGGAGAGCTGAAGTTCTTCCTCGATCTCCAAATATGACAGCAACGCAACGACATCTTCATATCTCAAGAGAAGTATCTCAAAGATTGCCTGAAGAAGTTCGGTATGCAAGACTGCAAAGGCTTCACGACGCCAATGCCAGCCAAACATCATCTGGGTCCTGACGACAATGGTAAAGAGTTCGATCAAAAGGTATATCGCTCCATGATTGGTTCTTTACTTTATCTATGTGCATCTAGGCTAGATATTATGCTTAGTGTTTGCATGTGTGCTCGATTCCAAGCGGCACCAAAGGAGTCACATCACTTAGCTGTGAAGCGAATTCTTCGATATTTGGCTCACACCCCAACTCTAGGATTATGGTATCCAAAGGGCTCAGAGTTTGATCTGGTTGGATTCTCGGATGCTGATTATGCTGGTGACAAGGTGGATCGCAAGTCTACATCAGGAACATGTCATTTTCTGGGACGATCACTTGTATGTTGGTCTTCAAAGAAGCAGAACTGTGTATCTCTCTCCACTGCTGAATCTGAATACATTGTTGCTGGATCTTGCTGCGCTCAGCTTCTGTGGATGAAGCAAGCACTCAAGGACTATGGCATTCATCTGAAGCAAGTGCCACTCTACTGCGACAACGAAAGCGCCATCAAGATTGCCAACAACCCAGTTCAGCACTCGAAGACAAAGCACATTGAAATTCGTCATCACTTTCTCAGAGATCATGTTGTGAAGGAAGACATTGATATCATACACGTCAACACTAAAGAGCAATTGGCAGATATCTTCACCAAGCCCTTGGATGAGAAGACATTTTGCAAGTTACGGTGTGAGCTAAATATCTTGGAATCCTCAAATGTCCTGTGACCAGGCACACATCCTAACACTTACGCATATGGATGACTTAGATGTGCAACACACGAAGTAAAGTATATCTTCAATCAATGAAGACATACATTCTAAGTGTGAATACATTAATGTGGAATTTGACTTCGGAGCGCCACGATAATTGTGTGTCGTGTCTGGGTCTAATACTTCCTATATGGTAGGTAACGCCACCACCAAAGGTTCTGTTTGAAGTGTTTCACTCATGGCGTTACATTTGCTATGTCTTCACATTTGGTTTGGCTTCAATCTCAACATGTCTTCATGATTATCTTCGCTATGTTGATTATATATATATACTAGTGTTCTGTCCTCTACAGCATTCACTTATAGCTATGTCTTCTTGTTGAATCTTTTGAACTAAGTGAATGTGATCGGACCCTAACCTCTCTATGCTTTCTATCTCAAACTCTATCTCTCCAAATCATATGCATTCTATTGAAACTGTCGAATGTCTTCTCTACGTCCTTGTCAGCAGAAGATACAGAGACAAACATTAAGTCCGTTTTCAATGCTCATTCCTTCACTTGAAACCCGGAGAAGTGGGAACGACCACCCGACAATCCAAGCATGCGTGGGACGTGGAACAACCTCCGACATGCTGCATGATGGCCACGTGTTCCTCAGATGTGAATCACCAAGGGAACCTATGTAATAACACTGAGCCGCCCCTGTACCTATAAATACACGCCTCACCGCAGTCATTATCTCTTCTTCCACTCTCGCACGAACCCTAGCGCCACCGCTAGCCCTCGACGACGCCGGCGACGAAGCGCTTCGCTGCCGCAACCTCTCCGACGATGTCTTCACACCGATCGTGGACATTGTCTTCTCCGCCGTCGTCGTAGGTGTCCTCCGTCGCCAAGTTAGGGCATGGACGATCGAACTGCTCAGCCTCCTCTTCCACTCCGTCTAGCAGTTCTTCGTGTGGTAAATAAAACTTCCTTTTTACGGCCCCTTTGATCCTATAGCTTCGTCACTTTCTACCACAAGCAGTTTCTATTCACACAAGTTGGATCTCTTTCATACTGCATGTCATAATATGCCTAGTATATTCACTTATGCTTCACAAAGTAGTTAGATTCCTCACTTGTACTGATCCATGGATTCGTATAAATCTGGAACCAACTCCTTATCTATGAGTGAATGTCTTCACACGATGAGGTCAATGTCTTCTAAACTGATTTATCTTCAAAATCTTCTGAGAATGCATATGACCTCTTCCCCTTCCCTCGCACCTTAATGCTGTCACAGGTACATGTTTGTGGGAGAATCCCTTGGTTCTCATAGTCTGCATTCATTTGCAGAATTCTTACAGCATCATATAAATTCTCCCGAAGCCAGTTCCTGTTTGTCCAGCAAGCGAAAGCCTTTGAAGCCTTTGAACATATTGAAGCCTTTCAGTTTAAAGTTCATGGCTTCAGAGAAATCTGCAAGGAAGGGAGGCAGACAGCGTCATGGGGGAACATCAAAAGATTTGCCTGATGACCTCTCAGAACTTTACAAGATAGATCCTGAAGAGGATTATAATCAGCACAAGACCCGAATCCAGTGGATTCGAAGATATTGGGCAGAACAGTGGTACAAATACAGATTCGTGACCAAGGAATATGCTGAGAAGAGTGCTATCAAAAGTCCTTGGGGTGATATTCTCTTCCGAGGCCTTCCACCCAAGAACAAAGCTGAAGCTATTGCTCAGGGTTTCTATCCGTGTATGGTCCGTGGACCTCAGCTTGAAGATGCCGACCCATCATCATTGCTATGGTGTCGTGACGACAATCTCTTCAAGCGCAACTTCCAGCACGCAAAGGCATCGGCCAAGGAAAACAAGAAGTCATTGGGACTATACTTCAACCCTGGTCCTTCTGCTCCCCGGGCTGACGGCACACGCGATGCAGAACCCAATGTCATCGGTCATTTCTACAACCTTGAAGGTCTCATCACCCATATCGTGGTTCAAGGGACTGCCATGAATGAGCCTGCAGATGACGCTGAATCAGATGAAGCGCCTGCAGCGCCGAAGCCAAAGAAACTGAAGCAGCCAAAAGCTTCAAAGCCTGCCTCTGCACCAAAAATCTCACGGGCAAAGCCACTGGCCACTGCACCTCCTGAAGACAGTGTGCAGTCTGAAGATTTGTCACGCATATCCAAGCCCCAGAAGGTCAAGATGCCTCTGCCACACACCGGCCAAGAACTGACTGCTGCTGCCATTCTGCGAAACGATGCCATCGATTTGTCCAGTGATGAAGATCTTGCAGATGACGCTCTTGAGCAACTGATCAAGAGCAAAGAAGAAGCAGAAATCTTCAATGATATGCCTCTCTTTGATGTGGCTATCATCCACAGTTTCATTGATGAGTGGTTTGACACGCCCAATCTCAGCTTCAAAGATCTGCAACTTCCCATTGGCCTCAGTGTCGCCTTTCATGGCGCCATTGCTTCAGAATTAGCTATCGCCCAGCGCATTGTTGAACTGAAGCAAAAGATTGACTATGAAAAAGCTCAGTTCAAGAGGCATATGGCCAAGCTCAGCGTGCAAGAGGTGAAAAACTTCAAGATTATGCTACACGGGCTCAAAGAAGCCTTTCTTAAGAAACATGCAGAAGCTCAGGGTTCTCGTGAGCGCATGAAGAGCCTGGCTGACAAATGTGTGCAAGCCTACAATGAGGCTGAGAAGCGCTAGGCCCTTGGGCGTCCTGGCATCGACCCCAGGATGGCTGCAAAGAAGAAGAAGAAGCCCGCTATGGCCGAACCCGACGCACCAAGGCATGAAGCAGATCCCATTGTCTTCCCAACTAGCATGACTGGCTCGAAGCCAAAGGCCCAGTTAACCGCTTCAGAGCTGAAGAAGACGAGGACTGCTGAGGCTGAAGCCAGGAAGCGGAAACATCCTGAAGCCTCTGCTACTGCTCCCTCCAAGAAGAAGCGGAAGACCAAGAAGGAACGAGCTGCTCCCACAGAGCCCTTGATTGTTGAACCCATCTCCATGGTTCGCCCTGACGCTGAACCTCAAGAGCGCCAACTGACTGTCCATGAGCCTGCTTTCACAAAGGCTCATGAAGCTGAAGACTTTCCAGCAGCTGATCCCATCGCTGCTGAAGACATTGGTCACCATGACCATGTTGAAGATGATGCAGTTCTTCCTCAGCTCGAGCACCAACAGGTATCATCGCCTGTGCTAACGCACAGCGAGCTCATTAGCATTGGTCGTCCTCTGACGCCAATTGCTCAGGATGCATCATGGGCTGATCGCCCACAAGCACAAGAGGAAGAAGACTTTGAGGCCCAGCCAACTCCAACTCCACAGGCGTCGCCAGCGTTATGCAGGCTTCGCAAAGTACCAAGGACTCCAATCTCTGAGTCTGAAGCGAATACTACTGAAGACATTCCGGCTGCATCAGCCGATGAAGAAGAAACCTCAAAAGCTGCTACTCCCCTGTCCCACCAAGAAGCTATTCTTGAGGAGAACGTGACTGTGACCGACCCTCCAGCTCGTCAAGTGGAGGTTGAGAATCTTGAGGCTGCCACCACCAACACCAACGCCACTGACGCTGTCATGGCTGAAGCCAATGTGGAGCCTTCACCAACCCAAGCACCAGAAGTCAGTGAAGCCAATGATGCTACTGCTTCTGTTCCTACGCCTGCTGCTGGTCCTCAGTTCGACTACCATGTTGAGCACAGGCCTCAGGTACAGAAGTCAATCCCTAGATTGCCCAGGTTTCCAGGTCCTGCATCAGCACCTGGATCCTTCAATGTCAATGGCTTCAAAGCAGACAACACCTTCTTCAATAGCTCCAGGAACCCCTACTCAAGGAAAAGAATATCTTCTGATCGGTTCTGGAGCTATCCGCAGCGAAGCTATTACTCCTGCATTCTATACAATCAAGGTCGCATCTTCCCACATAAGCATCTTGACATTGAAGCAATAGCTGGTCCGCCTGTCTGGAAGAAGCTCTGGATTGCTTCAAAGAGGTTGGATTGCTGCCGTTTGTCACCGACCAAGAGCACTGGAATGAAGAGTTGCTGCTCCAATTCTATGCCACACTTCATATCTGTGGGTACAACAGAGATCCGAAGACTTGGGTCCTGGAGTGGATGACAGGAAATGTTCATCACGAAGCCAAAGCCTTTGATATCATTGAGCTCACTGGTCTGCCCACTCCTGGCGATCTCTACGAACCTGGCTGTCAGCTTCATAGTGAAGCTATGGAGGACATCTTTCAGAAGCCTGAACCAAACATGAGTCAGATGCTCAGTATGATGAAGCCATTGCCCCAAGATGCTGCATATCCCAAGGAGTTCTTTGTTGAAGACCTTGAGTATCTGCCAAGGACTATTTATCACATCATAAGGCGAACTCTCTGGCCCATCAAAGGACATTCTCCACATGCCAAGATGGAAGGTGCAATGAAGACTTTGGTCTTCTATATTCTTCATGGAAAATGCTTCAATGCATAGGACTTCTTCATCCGCCAACTTGCTGCATCAGGCTCTCATCTTTTTGGCTTGAAGTTCTACGCTCCATGGATAATGCGGCTGATTAAACTCCACTCCGCTATCTCATATCAGCCATCTGCTCGCAATCATCGGATCTTTCTGCCTGATGTGGATATGTCTGTTGAAGCCATTTATCCTGAGCCTGCCAAGGAACCTCTAAGTCTTCAGAACGCGGAGCATCAAAGCTTTTCTCAGAACATTGAAGGAGTTGAAGCAGTCACTCGTGTGTATCCTTTGGCCGGAACTACACGTGCACCACATCCCGCTCTTACTGAAGCCACCGATAGCATAATTGCCCAGCGACCCAAGAAGCGCACTCGTGTTCTCAATGACCGAGAGCTTCTGGTGGCTCTTCATCAGAAACAAGATAGGCATCATGACTGGCTAAAGCGCCAAATGCAAAGCTTCTTGGTGGATGTTAACCGCATTCACAATCTTGCCACCAAGAATGCCTTTGTTGCACATGAAACCTCTCGACGCACATGGAAAGGGCTGACGCTTATGTGCTCTGAAGATGATCTTCAAGAGGATGGCTTCTCTGAACGCTTCAAGTTTGACTCCACACCTCCTCGAAGGGCAGTGCTGCGATGAACTCCATCTCTTGAAGACTCTGAGTTCTCTTCCTCTGCTGCAACTATGAATGCCAGAGTGATCGAGGATGAAGACGATGCTACTTCACCGCCACCTCCTTCAGCACGCTTCGACACTACTCCAAGTTCTTCTGCACCGCCGAACACCACCGATGACCCTGCTGCTTCACCTACTCTTCATGGGAACGAGTAGATGCTCTATGTCTTCAAACCTTTTTGGTCCTTACTGACAAAAGGGGGAGAAGCATATGAGTTTGATAGTCTTCAAGCGGGTTCATATGGGCGGTTGCTTTATATTTTGCTTCGTGTTTACAACTCTCGTTTTGATACATTTGGTTCTTGGAGTTGTAACACTTAAACTCGATGGTCGTTTGCTACTTATTTGCCACTTTGTGATGCGATGATAAATTCCGCATGTGCGACGATAAATTCCGCACTTAGATCATTTTGCAGACGTCCATTTTCCATTATGCATGTCATTATCTTCACATGCATAGTGGATTGTCATCATAAGTTGAAGAGGATCTACACAAGCACAACCTGCCATGTGCATTTGCATTCCAAAACCAAACTACTTATATGCACATCTTCAGGGGGAGCCCTCACAGCTTATGAAGACAATTCCCTATCCTCTTACAATTTCACATATTATATTCCCCGTTGAAAACTTCAACTAGTTTGTCATCAATCACCAAAAAGGGGGAGATTGTAAGTGCATCTAGTGCCACCCCTAGTTGGTTTTGGAGTATTGACAACAAACCTAGTTGAGGGACTAATGTGTTTGTGAGAATTGCAGGATAACACAGGTAGAAATCCCTCATTGATTCAGTTTTCCTACCAGAGATGACCCCTAGAAATGTATGAAGACATTGATGTCAAAGGTGGTTTATGAAGATATTCTCATTGAATACTATGACAAGAGAAGACATCGCATGAAGCCTATGGAGCTCGAAGACTTAGATCTTTCGTAGTTCTGTTTCTTCTTTGTTGAGTCATAGGAACCACCGTACTGTTAAGTGGGGTCCAAGAGAACCAATCAGAATGACTGAAGTGATGCTTAACCAAAACCTATGTCTTCAAGTGAAGACTATGAGAGCGAATCTTGTCCAGAGTCGGACAAGTCAGCTTTGCTTGTAGCCCAAGTAAAGTTGCCGTTTGTGTTTGAAATCTGACCATTGGAACACGTGTCAGTTCCTTAGTGACCCAGGGTCATTTCGGACAAATCAGGTCGGGTTGCCTAGTGGCTATAAATAGCCCACCCCCTACAACCATAAACGGTTGGCTGCTCAGAGTTAGAGTACGGCTTTTGTCGTTTGAGAGCAACCCACCTCGAAGCCTTTGAGAGAGAATTCCTTGCGAGGATAAAGCCCTAACCACCTAGAGCCAAAGAGTGTCAGGCATCACTTAAGTCTTCTTCTCTGTGTGATCTGAAGACTTATTACACTTGAGGACTATGAATCCTCTAGCCGGTTAGGCGTCGCGTTCTGAGCATCCAAGAGACATTGTGGATCGTCGGTGAACGAAGTCTGTGAAAGTTTGGGAGTCTACCTTGAAGACCTACCAAAGTGATTGGGCGAGGTCTGTGTGACCTTAGCTCAAGGGGAATACGGTGAGGACTGGGTGTCTTGAGCTGCGTGTTCAGGACTGGGTGTCCGGGACTGTGTGTCCTCAGGTTTAAATACCTAGCCGCCCTAACCAGACGTACAGTTGTCACAGCAACTGGAACTGGTCCAACAAATCATTGTCTTCAACGAGTCACTGGTTTCATCCTTCCCTTCCCTTTACTTACTGTTAGTCCTTGTGAAGTCATTACATGATTGCACTATCTTCTGTCTTCACTGAGTGACTGCGTGTTCTGTTTGGCTTCATAATATCTTCCTACCTGATCCATACTACCTAGCTGCTATTAGTCACTGTGCTTTCACTTCATTGAATACTTGACTATGGTTTGCCTAGTGTAGTCTACCTTCCGCTGCATGGTAATAGGTTTATTTCTATCGTTTGTCTTCGAAACGTCCATGTTTTGAAGACTTTAATAAAAATTGCCTATTCACCCCCCTCTAGTCGATATAACGCACTTTCAACAAGCAAGCTCCAAGAAGAAAAGCTAGGCAACGAACTACTTAGCAAGCCAACAAGCATACAACAACAAAGAAAGGTGTGGGAAAGGATTAACCACAAGTGAGACGAGGACGCGGATTTTAACCCGAAGTTCACTCTTCCTTGGGGAAGAGCTAATCTCCGTTTGGAGCGGTGCCGGAGCCAAAGCTTGCGGAATGCCACCAAAGGCTCGCCATATTCTCCTTCGAGTCACCCCCAACGGATGAGCCTCGAACCACTCAGGGTTGGTCTTGAAGGCGACCACCACACCTTTACAAACTTCTTCGGAGCACACCACAAGCAAGGAAGCTTCCGGAGGAACCTCTAACTGCCTAGGAGCCCAAGCTCCAAGAGTAACCAGTCAATGGGGAAGAAATGTTGCGGGGAACGCGATTTGGTTTGGTCAAGTTGTAGATCGGGTCTTGCTCTCCCAATCCCCAAAGTTTCAACAAGTTTGGGTGGAGGGATTGAGAGTATTGAGCAAAATGGGGTGTAGCAATGGTGGAGCTCAACAAGACATTAGGGTTGAAGGTTGGAGGAGGAAGAAAGGCCTTTTTATAGTGTTCATGGGCTGGTGGGGATTTCAGCCTGTTGGACCCCGTGCGCACGGGCTAAATCAGCCCCGTGCACACGGGGTATCCAGAGACAACCCCCAACGGATGAGCCTCGAACCACTCAGGGTTGGTCTTGAAGGCGACCACCACACCTTTACAAACTTCTTCGGAGCACACCACAAGCAAGGAAGCTTCCGGAGGAACCTCTAACTGCCTAGGAGCCCAAGCTCCAAGAGTAACCAGTCAATGGGGAAGAAATGTTGCGGGGAACGCGATTTGGTTTGGTCAAGTTGTAGATCGGGTCTTACTCTCCCAATCCCCAAAGTTTCAACAAGTTTGGGTGGAGGGATTGAGAGTATTGAGCAAAATGGGGTGTAGCAATGGTGGAGCTCAACAAGACATTAGGGTTGAAGGTTGGAGGAGGAAGAAAGGCCTTTTTATAGTGTTCATGGGCTGGTGGGGATTTCAGCCTGTTGGACCCCGTGCGCACGGGCTAAATCAGCCCCGTGCACACGGGGTACCCAGAGAGTTACCCAGTACCCCGTGCGCACGGGGTACCCAGTAACTTACTGTTGCAACTTTCTGAGTACCACAGCACACACACTATGTTCATATGAGATTGTTGGAGTGGGAAGGGTAAGAGAGTAAGGCTCGACAAAGGCATTCCCACACAACATTTATCCACACAGACCCCTCTTAATAGTGCGGTCTTTCCTACGACTCGAAGCAAACCAAAACTAAACCTTCGAAGCGTCGAAATACCATGCCTTTGTCCTTTTTGAAATGGGGGGTCGCACATCTCCATCGCGGGCACTTAGAACCAATAACCTAAGATAAACTTTAGCAACCGATATTAGTTCAACTAACCACATTGTCATCACACCAAAATATAGCTTAAGTGTCATTAGCACTTTCAATCTCCCCCTTTTTGGTGCATTGATGACAATGTGGTTAGAGCATGGCAAAGAGGATGAACAGATAGAAAGCCATGGAACAAATAATGATCATGATAGCTCCCCCTATATGTGTGCCCGAAAACAAGAATGCATCTAGTACACCCATAGGAGGTTCGACCAAGATCATTATTGATAAGTCATGAGATTCATCAAAATAAACCTATAACGGTGCCTAGATCTCATGATACAGTGTGGTGAGCAAATAATGTGAGACCCAATAAGCATAAGAGGATAATAGCAAGGTTTAATAATAAATATAGAGTCTCGCAATAACGCTAGAGGCTCACAACCACACAGACGGAAAGGAAATAAGAGTATCTCAAGCCAACTAAAACCAACCAACAGCGAGAAACACGAGGCTTGAGATCTCAACACACCCACGAACACACAACCACACACACCACTTCTCCCCCTTTGTCATCAAGACAACAAAAGGAGACAAACGGCGACACGAGACCCACTAGACAAGAGGAGGAGCACTCGAGGCATCATCATCATCAAAACGCCACCCGGCCATTGGGAAAGACCGAGCAGTGGCCTCACTGTCGACGTCCTCAAAACCTGGACCGACCTCCTCACCAGCAGCAGCCCTTGCTGCCTTCTGCTCACGCCAAACAAGCTTCTCCTTGTTGATTTCCTTGATCTGACGACGCTGAATCGACTGACACATCTTGAACATGTTGCTCAAGGTCTTGAACAGCGACTTCTTCTCTCCCTTGGTAAAGATGGCCTCAGAGCCAACAAACTTGGCCTTACCACGAGGGATCCGTGCAGTAGAGGACATGCCTGGAGTGTAAGTAGCACGATCCTCAGGCCTAGGGTTGCGCCCCTTCTTGATGGGCACATAGGGAGCAGGAGCAGCTGGGGTCCAGTTGGATTTGCGCTTGGGAATAGCAGTCTTGAAGCTAGCAATGTACTTTGCTGGACAGACGGTCTCAATCAACGCCTGTATGAAAGGATCATAGATCAAAGACTTGTTCTCTTGTACACAATGACGCAGCTCGTAGTACATGAAATCCAGAACATCCACTTTCTTCTTCTGATGAAGATACACAAAGACATCAAGCATGGAGCTCCGAATGTTATGGGAATCCCCGGCCTTTGGAGTGAGGGTATACCGCAGGATATGGCGCATGGTGTCATAGAGGGGCCAGAGGTCTTTGATTGACCCAGTGACAAATGACTTCTCTTGTTTGTAAGCAAAGGCAATCTCATCCTTAGTGCGCTGCCCACTTTCCCGAACAATGCCAAACTCATCAAAAATAGTCTCTTCATCCATGAATGGGTAGGGAATGATCTCGGAGAACTTTACCATAGGAGTTGAGCACTGATACGTTCCGGACATCCATGTGAGGGTGCGAGCAGAATCATTGGAGAAGTACAGAGTGGCAAAGAACTGCATCACTAGATCTTCATTGTAGGGGTGGTTGAAGGTGACAAACGGAATCAGACCCAGTCGTCCAAGAGTGGAGTACACACTGGGATACAGATGATCATTGTCGCGCAAACTCTCAGTGTTGACTTGCTTGTGAGGAGCAAACTTCTTTGACTTGGTCATAAGAAGCTCATGATAGATTCTTTGTTGAAACCCATTCTTGAAACAGGGATCCATTCCCATACTCGTGGCCTTAACATACGGATGGTTCTGTCTCTCAGCCCAGATCTCTGGCTTGGTCCACTTGACAAGAGGCATATTCCGGAGGTCATGCCTGCCCGGAGTGGCTTCCTCCTAACTAGACTCCTCTTCCTCTTCTTCATCTTCCTCATCGCGATCATCTTCTTCATCTTCCTCACCACGATCCTCTTCTTCTTCTATCTCATCATCTTGTGAGTCATATTCTTCCTCAGATTCATCGGAAGCCTCAACAATGGGCCGCTTTGAGGCTGCACGGCGAGCACGGCCCTGACCTGTCCCAGACCCCTGACCCATGCCTTTAGACGGCTGACGACGAGAAATGGTGAAGTCCTTTGATCCTCCTTTTGCACGCTTGCGACGAAGCTCGGACCTCTTGTCAGCGGAGTCTGAAACACACACAAAAACCCAACAACACAAAGCACGAGGCACAAATGAGTACAAGTGCAAGATAAATGGCAAGGAGATAGACAAAAGTCTAGGCAATAGTTCTTGGATAGCCCATGCGCACGGGGGTTTAGACCCTGTGGGCACGGGGGTCAAACACCCCGTGGACACGGGGTCTCCCAGCGGCAGCCACTACCAGAAAGAGCTCCGGGAGTGGGTGCAACAGAGGGACCAACGGATCTAAGCACTAGACTTCTATCTACAAACTAGTTAAGGCCAAATGAATCTAGGGAGCAAAGAAACCCTAAAGCTAGAACAAAAGAAGGGAACTCAAGGAGATGGAACAAGAGGAGAGGACCAACCGGAGGAGGATCCCATCAGGATCCAGATCCATGGAGGAAGAACTCCGACAAAGCCCAGAGGAGCTCCGGCGAGTAGAGGCGATGGCGGTGGCGCTGGAGGCTTCCTGGGGAGTGGAGGGGGCGAATGGGTGGGAATGAACCCGAGCCCCCCCCCCCACGCCCCACCTCTTCAGGACCAGAAACCGCAGACCCTGTGCACATGGGCTAAGTGAGCCCCGTGCGCACGGGGTCCCGTGCGCACGGTACAGAGCCCGTGGGCACGGGGGCCCCGTGTGCACGGTACAGGCCCGTGCGCACGGGGTATTCATGAACTTTGGCATGAGTGGATCTTTAAATACAGGGCTGAGTGTATACTCTTACGCCTACTTCACAAGGCACTCGGTCTACGTTTCTGAACACGCCGCGAGGAAAGTCCTATCACTATGGAAAGGGTATATGTGGAGCACTTGTACCAAAAAGGAAGCGAGGAGAACCAACCAAAAAAGAAAACAAACACCACACCACACACACGAAACAAACACGGACATAACCCTCAAGCGAGGGCGGTGGCCGAGGCCACCATGTTTGAGTTTACTTGGTATGGCACCGCGAAGATATGAACCTTGGGCCCAAGACCAATACTCATCTTTGAAGCACAAGTACCACCTAAAGTGGCTTATGTGAAAGATTGTGTTTGTTTTATGCACTTCTAGGATAAGATAGCTCATGAGTTGAGCTAGCTCCCCCTAGACATGTGCCTACATCTAAGCAAGATAGTACATTAGTATGTGTGTGCGAGCAAGAGTTTCATCCGAAGTTACTGATATCCACGATATTTAGCTCATGCCTTAACTCGCGGAATCTTGCTTCGTCAAGGGGCTTGGTGAAGATGTCTGCTAGTTGATTCTCGGTGTTGACATGGAGTAACTCAATGTTTCCCTTGGCCACATGATCTCTAATGAAATGATGACGAATCTCAATATGCTTGGTCTTGCTATGTTGAACCGGATTCTTGGCGATCTTGATGGCACTTTCATTGTCACACCAAAGAGGCACTTTGTCACATTTGACACCGTAATCCATCAAAGTTTGCCTCATCCATAGTAATTGGGAACAACAACTTCCGGCAGCAATATACTCGGCTTCAGCTATGGAGAGAGATATACAATTTTGCTTCTTTGAAGACCAACTTACCAACGATCTCCCTAGGAATTGACATGAGCTGGATGTGGACTTGCGATCAACCTTGTCTCCGGCCCAATCCGAATCTGAGTAACCCATTAACTCAAATGATGATCCCTTGGGATACCAAAGGCCCAAGTTTGGGGTATGAACCAAATATCGAAGGATCCTTTTCACTGCCGAATAGTGGTTCTCCTTAGGAGCGGATTGAAATCTTGCACACATACACACACTCAACATAATATCTGGCCTAGATGCACAAAGGTAAAGCAAGGAACCGATCATAGAGCGATATACCTTTTGATCCACTTCTTTACCATTTGGATCAAGATGAAGTTGACCATTTGTGGCCATGGGTGTCTTCATTGGCTTGACATCTTGCATTTTGAATCTCTTGAGCATGTCTTGGATATAACGAGATTGATTGATGAAGGTTCCGCCTCTCAATTGCTTCACTTGAAAACCGAGAAAGAACTTCAACTCTCCCATCATGCTCATCGCAAATTCCTTAGTCATAAGATTCTCAAACTCAACGTGAATAGCATGGTTAGTTGACCCAAAGATAATATCATCAACATATATTTGGCAGACAAACAACTCTCCTTTTACCCTCTTCGTAAAGAGAGTGGAATCTATTACCCCAATCTGGAACCCCTTCTCGCTTAGGAACGTCGTAAGGCGATCATACCAAGCACGAGGTGCTTGTTTGAGTCCATAGAGTGCCTTATGGAGTTCATAAACATGAGAGGGATGATCGGGGTCTTCAAAACCGGGAGGTTGCTTGACATACACCAACTCCTTAAGAGGACCATTAAGAAATGCACTCTTAACATCCATTTGATATAATTTGAAATCATGATGAGAGGCATAAGCAAGCAAGATGCGAATGGATTCGAGACGGGCAACGGGGGTAAAAGTTTCACCAAAGTCCAAACCTTCAACTTGGGTGAAACCTTGTGCCACTAACCTTGCCTTGTTCCTTATTACTTGTCCATATTCATCTTGTTTGTTCTTGAAAATCCACTTTGTTCCAATGACATTATGAAATTCCTTGGGTCTTTCTACAAGGGTCCACACTTTGTTGCATGTGAAGTTGTTGAGTTCTTCATGCATGGCATCTATCCAATCCAGATCGTCAAGGGCATCTTCCACCTTAAGGGGTTCAACACAAGAGACAAACAAGTGATGTTCACAAAAATTTGCCAAACGTCTACGAGTAGTTACCCCCTTTTTGATGCTTCCGTAGATGTTCTCGGTGAGGTGTTGAAGATGTTTTAGCTTGGCGGACACTTTTTACTCTTTGCGGTCAAGATCTTCTTCACTTGGTTTTGGACTTGATGAAGAAGCTTGCCCTTGAGATTGCTTTAGCCTTGGAGACACTCTTCTCTTTGCAACCACAGGTTCTTGCTCAGTAGGAAGTGATGACGATGAAGACACTTGTGGTTGGGGTTGATCTAGATCTTGATCATGATTTTGAGCTTGATCTTGAGCCTCAACGATTGGTTCTTCATTATTCGGAAGAGTTTGCTCTTGATCTTGCTCAGGAATATGAGGGTCTTGATCTTGTTCTTGGATAGGTTCATTACTTCCCTTGGAATCTTGTACAAGTGGTGTCGGTGATGACTTCCCTTGTGGAAAATCCTCAAGAGGGGCTCTTACTCCTTCTTCTTCTACTTGGACATGGGGTGTTTCTTGTGGGAGAATGTGGCCTATCCCCATTGTCCTTATAGCTTGTGAAGGAGCCTCATCACCTACAACACTAGGAACAATTTGCTCCATGCGGGAGCCGTTATCTTCATAAAACTCCACATTTACCGTTTCCTCAATGCATCCGGTGGATTTATTGAGAACTCGGTAAGCATGAGAGTTTGATGCATATCCAACAAATATGCCCTCATAAGTTCTAGACTCAAATTTAGCTAACCGGGATTTTTTGTTTAAAATGAAACACTTACAACCGAATACCCGAAAGTATTTGACGTTGGGTTTTCTCCCAATTAGGAGCTCATAAGGGGTCTTGTTCTTGAGCTTGCGAAGATAAAGCCGGTTTGAAGCATGGCACGCGGTGTTGATGGCTTCTGCCCAAAGCTTGTATGGTGATTTGTACTCATCAAGCATGGTCCTAGCCATCTCAATAAGAGTCCGATTCTTCCTCTCCGCAACACCATTTTGTTGGGGAGTATATGGTGCGGCATATTGGTGCTTTATCCCCTCTTCACTCAAGAATTCATCCATTGTATAGTTTTTGAACTCGGTGCCATTGTCACTTCAGATTGCCTTGATCTCACAGTTATGTTGATGTTGAGCTTCTTTGGCAAAGTTGATGAAGGTTTCTTGAGTTTCATCTTTAGTCTTGAGAAAGAACACCCAAGTATATATTGTGAAGTCATCAACAATGACAAGGCAATATCTCCTTCCTCCCAAACTATCATATGTTGGAGGCCCAAATAGATCCAAATGGATAAGCTCAAGGGGCCTCAAGGTGGTGATGATAGTCTTCACTTTATGAGCTTTTTCATGAAGCTTTCCGGCAATGCAAGCACTACAAGGACGATCTTTGGCAAAAGACACATTGGTTAGTCCAAGAATGTGCTTCCCCTTTAAGAGAGCTTGTAAATTTCTCATTCTCACGTGGGCTAGCCTACGGTGCCATAGCCACCCCACGTTGGCCTTGGCCATTAGGCATGTTGCAAGATGAGTTTTCTCTTTCGAGAAATCAACCACGTAAAGGTCGTCTTCAACATGCCCAACAAAGACCACTTTGAGATTGCTCCTCTTAAAGACGGTCACATGGAATTCACCAAAATGTGAATCATATCCGGCACGAGCCAATTGAATAGTTGAAAGTAAATTGTAGTGAAGGGATTGGACAAGCATGAAATTTGCAAGAGATGAATCATTAGAGATTACCACCTTGCCCAAACCCAATACCTTTCCCTTGCTATTGTCACCGAAGGAGATGTTCGAAGAGGCCTTGAGTGAATCAACGAACTCCACAAGCATCTCCCTTTCTCCGGTCATATGATTGGTGCATTCACTGTCGATCACCCATTGAGTTCCACCGGAGACATAGTCCTACAATAATCAAGCTTTGGTTATAGGTACCCATTTTGCAATGGGTCCTGGTGAGTTAGCAACAAGGGTCTTGGGAACCCAAATAGTACAAGCATAACCATCATAGTTAGTTCCAACAAATTTTGCAAAGGTATAGCCATCATCTCCTCTCATGAGAACATATGATGGATTATTCTTGCCGACAAAATTCTTGGGAATAGCCTTGTCCCTAATGACCTTACCATTCCCAACACCCTTCATTTCCTTCTCCTTCTTCTTGTGCCCTTCTTGCACAAACACTACCTTTTGGGGAGGGGAAGGAGTCGGACCGATCTTCTTGTTCTTCTTCTTCTTCTTGTTGTTATTACCACTCTTAGATGCGGGATTAAACCCAACTCCCTCCTTGGCAACACACTCCTTTTGGTTGCTCAAGAGATCGTTTAGGTTTTTCTCCCCTTGGATGCATGATACAAGCCCTTTCTCAATTTGAGCTTTCAACTTCTTATTTTCCTCTTGAAGGGAGGTGCAATCATGAGCAAAGTTAGCCGTACAAGCATCATCATTTAAATCAATATGAGGTACGGAAGTGAGAGCCTTAATGGTTGTAGCTTTTAATTGAGCATAAGACTCGGTGAGAGCAATGAGGTCACCTTTGACAACCTTGGAACTAATCACAAGGAACTCATGCTCCTCAACAAGTCTTGTATGGTCAACTAGAAGTTTTTCAACTCTAACGTTAAGATCATCTTTATTCTCAAGAGCAAGTTGCAAAGCATCGTTGGTTTTAACAAAGTCAATTTGATGAGCAGATAAGGCTTCCTCAAGTGATGCTCTCATGACACTCTCTTCATTAAGTTCGTTGTCGGTGTCAAAACCGGCGGATCTCGGGTAGGGGGTCCCGAACTGTGCGTCAAGGCTGGATGGTAACAGGAGACAAGGGACAAGATGTTTTTTACCCAGGTTCAGGCCCTCTCGATGGAGGTAATACCCTACTCCTGCTTGATTAATATTGATGATATGGGTAGTACAAGAGTAGATCTACCACGAGATCAAGGAGGCTAAACCCTAGAAGCTAGCCTATGGTATGATTGTTGTGTATGGAGTTGATTGCCTACGGACTACAACCCTCCGGTTTATATAGACACTGGATAGGGTTAGGGTTACATAGAGTCGGTTACAATGGTAGGAGATCTTGAATATCCGCATCTCCAAGCTTGCCTTCCACGCCAAGGAAAGTCCCATCCGGACACGGGACGAAGTCTTCAATCTTGTATCTTCATAGTCCAGGAGTCCGGCTGAAGGTATAGTCTGGCTACCCGAACACCCCCTAATCCAGGACTCCCTCAGTAGCCCCCGAACCAGGCTTCAATGACGATGAGTCCGGCGCGCAGATTGTTCGGCATTGCAAGGCGGGTTCCTCTCCAAATCTTGTGTACCTGTAGGAATAATGTCCGATTTTTGCAATGTAGTGCTCCTCGGCTTCCACGCCCAATAATGGTCGTCTTCCACGTGTTCAAACGAATGCGAAAAGCCAGGGTGTTTTTACATCCACACCCCTAGCCGTATAAATGAGCCGCCTATTTAACGGGATGGGGATTTAGGTCCAAACCACATCTTCTCCTTTCCGCGAGTTATCATCAGAGCGCTTCCAGCAAAGGTCCATTCCAACATGACCAGCCGTCGCAGCTCCTCCCCTCGCCCCTCCGGTCCCAAACCCGGGGACTGGGAGAGTTGCACCATCTCGCATAGCGAGTTAGCGTCACTTCAGGCCAAGGGATTTCTCCCTCAGGCATACATGGTCCTGGTCCAAGCCGGTCTCGCCACCTATAATGGCGGAAAACAAGTGGAGAGCACCCCCAATCCTTCTAAAGGAGAGTGGGTGTGCCTCGTCCCCTATCTAATAAGGGGACTGGGATTTCCAATTCACCCATTTCTCCGCGGGCTTCTGGAGTTCTACGGCCTCCAGCTGCACAACCTCACGCCCGCCTCCGTATTGCATATTGCGGGTTTCGTCGCCCTTTGCGAGCTATTTTTAGGCGTTGAGGCTCATTTCGCGCTGTGGAAGAGGTTATTCTGCCTGGTGCCCCGTTCTAAAGAGGGGTCTATATACCAAGTGGGCGGAGCCGAAGTATGGCGCATCGCCGGGACCGGATACCTATCCGGAACCCCGAAGAAGGCGTCCGAGGACTGGCCTTCGGAATGGTTTTATATAGATGACGTCCCGCTACCGGACCCTATCCGGGTCGGTCTCCCTGAGTTCAACAGTGCTCCATTGAAGAAATGCTTGAGCTGGCGTCCGCGGAGCTCTCAGAGAGAAAGCGACAGAGACGTCCTTTACCTAATGGGCCGGATAAGACTGTTGGCTCATTCCGGACTAAACATGATTGGAGTCATGGCCGCATGCATTATGCGGGGGGTGCAGCCACTTCAATATAGAGGCCACCCCATGTGGGATTTCAACGGGGAGGATGACGCCACCCGTTACGGTCGTAAGGGGCCGGCTTCAGCTGCCGCCCTAGTAAAGATCTTATCCTCTTTGTACAAGGGAGAAAAGGAGGAATTCCTCCGCGTCAACCCGCAGGCCGAATTTACTATGTACGATCCTCCAAGTTGGGTAAGTGAACAACTACGCTTGCCCGTTTGTTTTGTACTCCCACGGTTAGATATGTAGTCTAACGACTTCAATGCAGGAACCGCGACAGGTGGTAAAGGATATAAACAGCCGCCCTCCACAACCCGAGGACCCAGAATGGTCCCTCGATCCGGACTCCGAAGAGGATCCGGACATATCGGTGGAGCTTATCGACGGGGTGTTCCATCAGCTAAGCAAGGACAGTACCTTGGTAGCCATCACGGCTGATTACCCAGGGTTAATATCGGCCTCCCAGGTGACAGAAACCGGAGTCTCATTCCCTTGAGGGAGATTCCACTCTCACGTATTCCGGTGTTTCTGACGACAACCGTGTTTTGCAGGGGAGATTTCCGAGGCAGGAGGCCGAACCTGCAGCGGCTAGCCAACGAGGGGCCGCAGGGCCCTGTGGGGAAAAAAGGAATGTAGTCCGGACTGAGATGCCGGCGAAAGGTATAGCGCACCCTCTGCTTCCCTGGTGTTATTCTGTCCGGGCATATTAATGTTCGTGCTATCTTTAGAACGAAGAGACCTCGCTGGACTATATCCGGAGAGGTTGCCAATTGCGCCTCCACCAGCCAGGCTCCAACATCTGGCCAGGAAGCGGAGGCGAGCACAAGGCGCGCACCGGACGCTCCTCCGACAAAGGATGCGGACAGGCTGTCTGCCACAAATTCTGAAGTGGAGAGTGCCATGAACCACAGGCGTCGCCGGACAGTTCTATGCGACGCTTGTTTCTCCCAAGAGGCTTTAGATGCCTTTAATTCGGGAGATGCGTACCTCCGTGCCGCTCAAAATGGTTTAGCCAGAGCCATGGAGCAATATGTAAAAGACATACGGGTAAGAAAATTTTGGTCAAATATATATATATACCCATAGCCCCCGAGACTTGAAACAGTTAGAGCAACTGATTTAAGGATCATTTAATATTTAGGTTCTTACAGAGAAGAATACTGTACTGTCCCAGGAGCTGGAAAAGTGCAAGGCCCAACTAGAGGCCGCACTAGCCGCAGCAGGGGAGTCCAAAGAGACCCCCTCAGATAAGATACACTTCGAAAGATTAGTATTGTGCGGTGTGGGTGCAAATCTGACAAATCATGTTGCAGATGGCGCCAGACTCGATCCAGAAAAGCAACAACTCTTACGCCGGCTAAAGGCCGGTGAGAGTACGTTGACAAAGGTGAGGCGAGAGAAGAATGATCTTCAGGATGCCAACACCAGGTTGGACGTCGAACTTAAAGATGCTCGTGGCCAGCTGTCGGACTCCACGAAGGAGAATCAGCGGCTTCGACGCGGCATATTTAGTAAGTGCTTGAACGAACTTTGAAAAAAGAGTTCGGCGAGGAAGTCGACTAACAGAGTAATGTCTGTAGGTATGTTCACAGGTCGTCCTGCAGAGGAGATGCCCGGTTCTACGGGTGACGTTCTTCCCGAACTCATGCAACTGCCCAAGCCTTATGGCCTGCCCACTCCATGCCCGAGGGCCTTGGAGAGCTTGAGGAGAAGCTGAAGGGAGCTCGGCGGCGCTTCCGGTTGTGGAAGATATCGGCCTGCCGACAAGGCGCTAGGGAAGCCTGGGCCATGATGAAGACCCGTTTTACGAAGTCTGACCCAAACCACATGGCCGAGGTCGGACCAGTGGGGCCTGACGGGAAGGAGATCCCTGTGAGCTTAGTATACGGCCAAGTAGAGTTGGCTGCGAAGTATTCCCAGCAGGACTGTAAATTAGACAGCCTGTTAGATGGTATAGAAGAGGAATACAATCAGTCAGAATGACTATGTAATTTTGAATTGACATGTGTAATGCCTTCTAGCCGGATTGTAGATCATTTGTCGTTGCCGAGCTTTTCGCTTCAACCTCGGGACCTGACGGTCCGGAGTGTGTCCGAATACCATAGCGGTTATATAAGAACCATGGTATGCGTGGAGATCAGGCGTAGGGGTCATTAGTGCTTTATCAGACAAGTGCCCAACTAGTTATGTTATATTACATGGTTAGTAAGAAACATCTTCCAGAGAGAATAGTTCCGTTAGGGGTTCCTTTCGCTGGGAGGCATGCCCTAAAGTGCATGTCCGGACTGCGTAAAAAGACGCAGAAAAAAGCATCAGGGGGTGCATAGAATGAGTAAAAAGATCATCTTTTATCTCACCGACCGAATATTCCCTTAAGAACGCTAGCTTTCGGCTTCACCCAGTCTGAGGTACACATCCGACTGACCCGGCAGTAACAATCGCAGAGGTGCTCCCGTTACCGCCTAGCCGAACAATCGGGAACGTAGGGGTAAGCACAGGAGCCAGGCAACCCAGCTTGGCCAAAACTTAAGTCATATCGATGCATATAATGGTGAAAAAAAGGGTACATGCGGAAGTTTGACGCATGTGTTGGGCGTGAAGCCCGTATAAATAAGCTTCTGTTAAAGAAGCCCCCAGGTTTAATGAGCGCGAGTGGCGCGTCACTAGATGAGCCTTTAAGGGCTATAAAAGAAAAGAGGGAAGGAGAGAAATGTAAGACAGAAAAATGCAAAAAATGGACAGAGGAAGGAGACGAACACAAAGTCCAGCGCTAGGCATAGAATCTTCGGAGACGGGTGGCGTTCCACGGGTTCAGCTCGAGTCAGTTATCCGACGCATCTCGCAGGCGGTACGCCCCGCCAGTCAGGACTTGGTCGATTATGACTGGACCTTCCCACTTGGGCTTGAGTTTGTCCTTTTTCTTATCCAGTAGGCGTAGAACTAGTTCGCCAACATTGTAATTTTTGGCCCGTACTTCTCTGCTTTGATATCTTCGAGCCTGCTATTAATAAAATGCGGAACGGGCTTTTGCCACGTCACGCTCCTCCTCCAGGGCGTCCAAGTTGTCCTGCCGATCGAGCTCGGCTTCTCTTTCTTCGTACATGCGCACTCTAGGTGAGTCATGAATTATGTCGCAGGGCAGAACTGCCTCTGCACCATACACCATAAAAAATGGTGTGTATCCGGTGGTGCGATTTGGCGTGGTCCGCAGCCCCCATAGCACGGAGTCGAGCTCCTCTACCCAGTGCGTGTTAGATTCCTTGAGGGACCGCACCAGTCTGGGTTTAATGCCACTCATGATAAGACCATTTGCACGTTCGACCTGGCTGTTGGTTTGTGGGTGATAGACGGAAGCATAATCGAGCTTGATGCCCATGTTTTTGCACCAGAGTTTTACCTCATCGGCGGTAAAGTTTGTACCATTATCGATTATGATGCTGTGGGGGACGCCATAACGGTGTACAACCCCGGATATGAAGTCTATCACAGGTCCGGATTCGGCCGTTTTAACAAGCTTGGCTTCTATCCATTTGGTGAATTTATCCACCATGACCAGTAAGTATTTTTTCCTATCGGTCCCACCTTTAAGGGGTTCGACCATGTCAAGCCCCCAGACCGCAAAAGGTCAGGTGATGGGTATAGTTTGGAGTGTGGTGGGTGGCATATGGCTTTGGTTGGAAAAAAGTTGGCAACCAGCGCATCATTGGACTAGGTCCTGAGCGTCTGCCCGGGCCGTCGGCCAATAAAAGCCTGTATGGAAAGCCTTGCTAACAAGGGACCGAGCAGCGGCGTGGTGACCATCGAGTCCGGCATGAATTTCTGCCAGAAGGTTCCGCCCTTCCTCTTCGGAGATGCACCTTTGAAGGACTCCGGTAGTGCTTTTCTTATAAAGCTCTCCCTCATGGACTCTATAGGCTTTAGATCGCCGCACTATGTAGCGGGCCTCGTTTTGGTCCTCCGGGAGTTCCTGCCTAGTAAGGTAGGCTAGGAATGGTTCTGTCCAAGGGGCGATGACCGCCATTATTACGTGGGCTGAAGGTGTAATTTCATTGGCAGAGCCTCCAATTGTGTCAGATTGTTCGGCATCGAGTGGTGCGGCTGGGTCTGGGCTGTTATTTGCGGGTTCCCCCTCCCATGCTACGGATGGCTTGAACAATATTTCCAAAAAGATGTTGGGGGGGACTGCATCGCGTCTTGCTCCGATGCGTGCCAGGACGTCCGCTGCTTGATTGTTTTCTCGGGCTATATGGTGAAACTCCAGCCCTTCAAACCGAGCTGACATTTTTAGGACGGCGTTGCGGTAAGCTTCCATTTTTGGGTCCTTGGCGTTGAAGTCTCCATTTATTTGGGATATCGCGAGGTTTGAATCCCCGCGTACCTTTAGGCGCTGGATACCCATGGATACTGCTATCCGGAGTCCATGTAGGAGGGCCTCATATTCGGCTGCATTGTTGGAATCCATGTACATGATCTGGAGCACATATTGGACTGTGTCTCCTGTGGGGGACGTCAGGACGACGCCAGCCCCCAGTCCGGCCAACATTTTGGAGCCGTCGAAATGCATAATCTAGTTTGAATATGTGCCGTACTCTTTAGGGAGCTCGGCCTCCGTCCATTCCGCGACGAAGTCGGCCAAAACTTGCGATTTAATAGCTCACCGTGGTTTATAGGTTATATCGAACGGGAGAAGCTCGATGGCCCATTTTGCAATCCGTCCCGTTGCGTTGTGGTTGTTGATAATATCGTTGAGTGGTACTTCCGGGGCTACTGTTATGGAACACTCTTGAAAGTAGTGTCGTAGCTTCTGGGATGCCATGAATACCGCGTATGCAATCTTTTGATAATGCGGGTACCGTGATTTGCATGGAGTGAGGACGGTGGATACGTAGTAGACCGGCCTTTGAAGGGGGAATTTGTGTCCATCTGTTTCCCGCTCGACAACGAGTACTGCGCTGACAACTTGATGTGTTGCTGCAATGTACAATAACATTGGTTTGCCGGTGTTCGGCGCGGCCAGGACTGGGTTTGTTGCCAATATGGCTTTTATTTCATCAAGTCCGGTCGTGGCGGCCTCCGTCCACTCGAAGTGTTCGGTGCGCCGAAGGAGGCGATAGAGTGGTAGTGCCTTTTCTCCCAAGCGGGAGATGAAGCGGCTTAAAGCTGCCACGCATCCGGTTAATTTTTGTATTTGTTTGAGGTCCTTTGGGATTTCCAATTGTGACAAAGCTTGGATCTTGGCTGGATTTGCTTCAATTCCTCTACCGGATACAATGAAGCCCAAGATCTTACCGGCTGGAACGCCGAAGACGCATTTTTCTGGGTTGAGCTTGATGTCATATTTTCAGAGGTTATCGAATGTAAGCCTCAAGTCGTCTACTAGAGATTCGACATGTATTGATTTGACGACCACATCATCCACATACGCCTCCACTATTTTGCCGATCTGATTTGCCAGACATGTCTGGATCATGCGCTGATATGTTGCGCCGGCGTTTTTAGCCCGAAGGGCATTGTGTTGAAGCAGAATGGGCCATATGGTGTGATGAATGTTGTTGCAGCTTGGTCCGATTCTGCCATCTTGATTTGATGGTAACCGGAGTATGCATCGAGGAAACACAACAAATCGTGTGCGGTGGCATCGATAATTTGGTTGATGCGGGGGAGGGGGAAGGGATCCTTTGGGCAAGCCTTGTTAAGGTCTTTAAAGTCGACACACAGGCGCCAGGATTTGTCCTTCTTTGGTACCATCACCAGGTTTGCTAGCCAGTCCGGATGTTTTATGTCTCTGATGAATCCGGCCTCCAATAGCTTGGCTAGCTCCTCTCCCATAGCCTGTCTATTGGGTTCGGAAAAACGCCGAAGGGCTTGTTTGACAGGTTTAAATCCTTTTAGGATATTTAAGCTGTGTTTGGCCAGCCTGCGTGGGATCCCTGGCATGTCTGAAGGGTGCCAGGCAAAGATGTCCCAGTTCTCTTGTAGGAACTCTCGTAGTGCGGCGTCTGCATCAGGGTTCAGTCGTGCCCGATTGAAGATGTTTTATTGGGGTCCATTGGATGGACCTGGAATTTGACTATTTCGTCGGCTGGCTTGAAGGATGTGGATTTGGATCTCTTATCGAGTATCACATCATCCCTGTTAACCGTGGAGCGCAGCGCAGTCAGTTCCTCGGCCACTAAGGCTTCGGATAGCGCCTCAAGGGCTAATGCGGCCGTCTTGTTTTCGGCGCGGAGTGCTATGTCCGGATCACTAGCTAGAGTGATAATTCCATTCGGCCCGGGCATCTTAAGCTTCATGTACCCGTAATGGGGTATTGCTTGGAAGATTGTGAATGCTTCTCACCCTAGTAAAAGCGTTATATCCGCTCTTAAACAGGGCCACCTGAAACGTGACTTCTTCGGACCTGTAATTATCCGGCACGCTAAACACCACATCTAGTGTGATTTTTCCTGTGCAGCGTGCTTCCCGACTGGGGATTATTCCTCTAAAGGTTGTGCTGCTTCGCTCGATGCGGTTCTAGTCTATTTCCATTTTTTGAAGGGTTTCCTCATAAATGAGGTTCAGTCTGCTGCCTCCATCCATGAGCACCTTGGTGAGGCGAAAGTCGTCCACTATGGGACTGAGGACCAATGCGACTGGTGCTCGGGCTGTTCGGAATCTAGGTTCATCACTTGCGTTGAAGGTAATAGCAGTGTCGCTCCATGGATTTATTGTTGCAACTTGATAGACTTCGGCGAGGCTGCGGAGTGTTCTTTTTCGCATATTGTTTGATGCGAAAGTCTCGAAGACTGTGAGAACGGTACTGGTGTCCTCGGGCTGGCTTTCTGTGGCCTCCAGAATTAAGAGGTCCTCGCCAATTTTGGCCACCTGCCGAAGTATCCAACATGCTCTAAGGCTGTGAGTTGGTGTGGCGTCCTCTGTACTGTGAATTCTACAGGGTCCATCAAGCCACCTTTCTAGTACGGTTCCATGCCCTGTAGAGGGTTTTGGTTTTTTGGTGTTTATCCCGGGTGTCCTATGATGATGCACCCTCTTAGTTCGGACGGGATTACTATTCAAGGCCGGATTATCCCAAAACTTTATTTCGGTTTTCCAGGCGCTTTCCATCGCACAGTATTTTTGTATTATGGATGCCAAGTCAGCGAAGCGTGTAATATCACGACGACTTACAGCGTTAAGGATTCCCTCGTCCGTGCAATTACTGCAGAAAATTGAGATTGCGTCTCCCTCGCGGCAATCCTTTATCCTGTTCATAACCAGGAGGAATCGGGCCCAGTAATGATGTACTGTTTCCTCGGGCCTCTGCCTGATTTGGGAGAGATCGCTTATGTTCAGGTGGGCGGGTGTCGTTGAATCTGAAACCTCGCCCAATCCAAGATTCGGAGGCCAAAGAGTTTCCGAACTCTGAAGTTCGGATTCTTGGATGTTGTCCAACGAATCTAGCCCGTTGCCTGATCCTAAGCTCAGGTCTTGAGTTACATCCTCCTCTCCACGGGTATCCGGCTTGGAGGAGTCGGGAATTTGGACGTAGCTAGTCCTTAAAATAGATGAAGGGTCGCCGCACTGCGCCTCTACCACAGCAACGTGGTGGGTGACTTGGGGAGAGTTAATTTCTCTTAGATCGGGTTTAAGCCCAACCTGGTCATAATCCATAGCGACCCCCAGGGCGGCGATGTGATCCAAGAGCTTACGGAAGAGAGCTCCATTGGATCTAGCTGCTCGACGAGCTCCGAGCTGACGTGTAGGTTGCTTTTGATGACCCGAGAGGTCACCGTCGGTGCAACAGCCAAACAGACGGTCATGAGGAAACCACCTAGCCGGAGGGTTTGGCCGACAGCCAAGGCTCCCTTAGCAACGGCGTCGTCTTTAAAGACGGGAGGAGGCATCCTTCCTAATTGTGACGGCACAGAGGAACTCTCAATGAAAGCACCAATGTCGGTGTCAAAACCGGCGGATCTCGGGTAGGGGTTCCCGAACTGTGCGTCAAGGTCGGATGGTAACAGGAGACAAGGGACAAGATGTTTTTTACCCAGGTTCGGGCCCTCTCGATGGAGGTAATAACCTACTCCTGCTTGATTAATATTGATGATATGGGTAGTACAAGAGTAGATCTACCACGAGATCAAGGAGGCTAAACCCTAGAAGCTAGCCTATGGTATGATTGTTGTGTATGGAGTTGATTGCCTACAGACTACAACCCTCCGGTTTATATAGACACCGGATAGGGTTAGGGTTACATAGAGTCGGTTACAATGGTAGGAGATCTTGAATATCCGCATCGCCAAGCTTGCCTTCCACGCCAAGGAAAGTCCCATCCGGACATGGGACGAAGTCTTCAATCTTGTATCTTCATAGTCCAGGAGTCCGACTGAAGGTATAGTCCGGCTACCCGAACACCCCCTAATCCAGGACTCCCTCATTCGTGCCCGAGGAGATCAACTCTCTCTTTTTCCTCTATAAGGAGGTTCTCAACGTTCTCAATAAAGTCATCGCGTTCGGTGAGTGACTTAAGGAGATCGCCAAAACGAGCACGAGCTTCACCATGAAGAGTTTTCATGAAAGCCATTAAGGATTCCTCATCATTATCCACACCCTCCTCACACTCATCCTCCACTATCTCACATGAGACATTGGGAGTGTAGTTGTCGGGTCTCTTGGGTTTGGACTTTGTTTTTACCTCTTTGGCCATGAGGCATCGATGAGTGAATGGCTTGTCCTCGTTTGGAGAGTCGAAGAGGCCGGTGGTGGAGGAGGAGGTAGTGGCATGCATGGCGAAGGCGGCCGTGCCCACTTGATCATCATCACCGTCATCTTCATCTCCAGACATGTATTCTTCATGAACAAGAGCCTTGTCATCCTTCCTCTTTGCAAACTTGGTGAACTTCTTCTTCTTAAGCACAAGCTTCTCGGACTTGTCTTCACGTCTCTCATATGGACAATCATGAACAAAGTGTCTTGGGCTATCACAATTGTAGCATTTCTTCGTCCAAAAGATCTTCCTTGAAGATTTCTTCCTTTGTTTGCCATGGTCCCGGAGTACTTCTTGACTAAGAGAGCCAAGTCTTCTGCAAAATCATTTGCCGGGCACGAGGTATCATTATCCTCCTCACATATCTCTTCACTCACTTCTTCCTCCCTTAAGGATTGGCTCATCACTTTCTTGGCCTTGAAGGCAAGATTGGAGTTCTTGGTTGCTTGAGCTATTGCAAATGTTTTCTTGGACTTGGTTTCCAAAAGAATATGGGTAGAGAAGGTGGAAACAACTTGAGCCGAAGTCAACTTGTGATAGTCCGGGCGTTGATGAACCATCATGACCATGGTATGTTCTGTGAGAACCATAGCATCTATGAACTTGAACTTGATGAATTCATCATTTGCCCAAGTGCACCCAAAGGTTCTCAAGTTGAGCACAAGGGACTTCAACCTTCGGTAAACCTCTTCTGCGGACTCACCCTCATTCCTCACAAAGAGATTGACTTCTTGTTTGAGCAAGGCCAACCGAGATCTTCGAATTGCTTCATCTCCTTCAAGAGCCTCCTCAAGGCAATCCCAAATTTCCTTTGCGGTTTTGAGAAGAGCAATGGAATCACTATAGTCTTCAGTCACAGCGTTGCGAAGCATGTTGTGTGCGGGTAGCATTGAGTTGATCTTCAACTAATTCCCTTGGAGTGAGATTCATTGGGTCCTTGGGGTTGAATCCATTGACCACAATCCACCACAATTGAGTTGAAGCACTGCACATGTGAGAATCCATATCTAGCTTCCACTTAGCAAATGCATTAGCTTTCAAAGGGGCGGAGGCCCAACAGGATTAATGTGGGGATGTTGCAAGGGTTGAGGAGAGTAAAAGGGTTCCACATCATTGTACTCGGGAACTTGAGTATGAGCCGGGGAAGCAAGAGGTTCCCTCGAGTCATCCGCATCATGAACCTCATTTGGGTTAAACGAGTTTGATGCGGACGTTGATGGCTTTAGGCGAGCATCAATTTCCTCCTTGACCGGGGCATGAACCTCTTTCAACATAGAGACTTTGAGGTCCGCAAACATTGAAAGAAGATCGGCCGCGGTCAAGGGGACATTCGGGTTAGTAGTAGCGGCAGGAGCAACGACCGGAGCACCAAGTGTCTCAGTCGCGGCGGGGGGTTGGTTTTGACCATCCCCCGCAATGGTTAGGCTACCTCCCTCATTCCCTAGATCGACCATATCCTCTAAGGTTGTAAAACCTTATATTAGAGCACGAGGCTCTGATACCAATTGAAAGGATCGATACGGTCGACTAGAGGAGGGGTGAATAGGAGACTACAAATTTTAATCTTTCTTGTAGATTTTAAGGCTTAGCAGATAAAAGAGTTCACTAGATATGCAACTAGGTGAATGCAACCTATATGACAAGCAAGCTCCAAGAAGAAAAGCTAGGCAACAAACTACTTAGCAAGCCAACAAGCATACAACAACAAAGAAAGGTGCGGGAAAGGATTAACCACAAGTGAGATGAGGACGCGGATTTTAACCCGAGCACTCTTCCTTGGGGAAGAGCTAATCTCCGTTTGGAGCGGTGCTAGAGCCAAAGCTTGCGGAATGCCACCAAAGGCTCACCGTATTCTCCTTCGAGTCACCCCTAATGGATGAGTCTCGAACCACTCAGGGTTGGTCTTGAAGGCGACCACCACACCTTTACAAACTTCTCCGAAGCACACCAAAAGAAAGGAAGCTTCTGGAGGAACCTCTAACCGCCTAGGAGCCCAAGCTCCAAGAGTAACAAGTCAATGGGGAAGAAATGTTGCGGGGAACACGATTTGGTTTGGTCAAGTTGTAGATCGGGTCTTGCTCTCCCAATCCCCAAAGTTTCAACAAGTATGGGTGGAGGGATTGAGAGTATTGAGCAAAATGGGGTGTAGTAGGGTTGAAGGTTGGAGGAGGAAGAAAGGCCTTTTATAGTGTTCATGGGCTGGTGGGGATTTCTGCCCGTTGGACCCCATGCGCACGGGCTAAGTCAGCCCCATGCGCACGGGGTATCCAGAGACAATCGCACCCCCCATGCGCACGGGGGTCAAAAGACCCCGTGCGCACGGGCTAAGTCAGCCCCATGCGCACGGGGTATCCAGAGACAATCGCACCCCCCGTGCGCACGGGGGTCAAAAGACCCCGTGCGCATGGGGTACCCAGAGAGTTACCCAGTACCCCATGCGCATGAGGGTCAAAAGACCCCGTGCGCACGGGGTACCCAGAGAGTTACCCAGTACCCCGTGCACACGGGGTACCCAGTAACTTACTGTTGCAACTTTCTGAGTACCACAACACACACACTAGGTTCATATGAGGTGGTTGGAGTGGGAAGGGTAAGAGAGTAAGGCTCGGCAAAGGCATTCCCACACAACATTTATCCACATAGACCCCTCTTAATAGTGCGGTCTTTCCTACGACTCAAAGCAAACCAAAACTAAACCTTCGAAGCGTCGAAGGACCACGCCTTTGTCCTTTTTGAAATGGGGGGTCGCACATCTCCATCACGGGCACTTAGAACCAATAACCTGAGATAAACTTTAGCAACCGATATTAGTTCAACTAACCACATTGTCATCACACCAAAATATAGCTTAAGTGTTGTTAGCACTTTCAATAGCGTTGAGAAAAGTGGCAGAGAGCTGGCTATGCTTGTGAGGAAGTTCCAGAAGTTTTCCAAGAGAAATCGATTTGGAAAGTCTTCAAAGTATGACTCGAAGAACACTTGAGAAGCTTTGATCGAGACTACGATAAGAGAACTTGTCACAAATGCAAGAAGCCAGGCCATTACATCGTTGACTGCCCCTTTGGAAAAAGGGCTCAAAGAAGAAGAAGTCTAGCAAGGATGACGACACTGATGAGAAAAAGAAGAAATCTTCAAAGTCTTCATCAAAGTCATCATCGAAGAAGAAAAGCGCCTCCGTCAGAGCTCGTGCTTTCATTGGGAAGGAAATGGATTCTGAGGAAGAACCTGAGGAAGCTGAGGAATCTAAGGAGGAATCCGACTCTAGGGTAGCAAGCTTGGCTCTCGCTACGCAGTTCTCAGCAAGTCCATCTTCGACCATGAAGAAAAGGGTGACTCCACCAACACTGAAGACTATGCTGACGACTACACTCCCACCTATTGCTTCATGGCAAGAGGTGACAAGGTAACCTCACGAGAAGCTTACTTTAGTAATTCAAGTGATGACGACTCTGAATGTGAAGCAAAACCTAGCTACAAAAAACTTGCTAAAATTGCAATTGAACAACAAAGAGCTATGGAAAGATGCAAAAATTGCTAAACAAAAGTGATGAATATGTATTAAAGGGCCATATCTGTATGATACAAGCTTGTTAGCCATAATAGAACATATATACTAGTTTACTTTTCACACAAATAGAACCTTAGATGATCACCCTGACATGGTGAACTAATTTAGACCCAAGTAGAGACAATGACTATCAATGAGACAAATTGTAGCTAGCTACCAAGTAATAAAGATTGTATACCACGACAATGTGTATATCATTCCTTTTCCTACTCAAGGAACATAGATAAGTTAAGAAAATATTTTTACAATATGTATATAGAGCAAGAAAAAAAAAGAGTCATTAGAACACTACTCTTGGCACTAAGGTACAACTTTTTTTGCGGGTGAATAACTTGTATTACTCAACTCATAGAATTACAATCATGAGTAGCTAACTGGACAATTTCCTCAGGACCAGAACCCAACCAAGTCATGGTTCTACCTTTGGTACGAGCAAAATTAGCTAGACTGTCACTATTTATACTATGCAAGCTTGTTAGTCATAATAAAATATGATGCATTAGTTTGTTTTGCACGCAAATAGAACCTCGATGGTCACCACGACATGGTGAACTAGTTTTGACCCAAGCAGAGACACCGACTATCAATGAAACAACAATGATGTCCTTTTTTTTATCATGCTCTAGCTACTAAAGAAATTTAGTTTTCCGAGATATACCCAGAGAGAGAACAAAAGGAATACACAAAATAGTTAGCACACCACTAATTTCCGCATAAGGTTCGATTTTAATGAGCATATATTGCGATATTAATATTGCATGCTTATTTTTTTACACGTCAAGGGGAAGGATCTCCAAGAGATGCCCATTTAATCATATCCATGCAAAAGCGTGATGACAAAAGAAATAGCTATCTACCATCTTTTTTCGGTGGAAACAATGGAAATGGTAGGATGTCTTTTATTGCCCGTTACGGTTCTAGAAACTTCGCTACAAAAGATACAAAGTATATGTGTTTATTGATACGGTATTTGCTGGATCCAGCCTGTATGAGAAGTTTAGTTCATGAACTTTAGCATGACACAATTTTCTCACCATTAATGGGTATTTACTATGTCATTACCACTAGAAAGAATGAGAACAATACAATGAAGACAATAAAATCACAAAATTAAAATATCGATTTCATAGGTATTCAATTGCCATTTTTTGCGCCTGAATTCAATTTCCATTATTATATGTATAAGCTAGTTACCTTTAATAGAACACAATGTATTAGTTTGTTTTTGCACACATATAGAACCGAATTGATCACCATGACGATGAACTAATTTTAATTCGAGCAGAGACATACAACTATCAATGAGACAAAAAAAATACTTGGCTGCCAAGTATCAAGGTTTTCTACGACGACAATGTACCCATTTCTATCATGCTTTGCGTACTGTAGGAACATATACTAGTTAGGAAGCTATTTTCTCAGGAATCAGGATGTATCCATAAAAAAGGAACCCAATAGTCATCACAGTGTTACTGTCAACACTAAGATACGATTTCTAACGTGCTTATATTGCGACATTAATAATATATATGCTTATTATAACGCCAAGATACGTTTCTAACGTGCGTATATTGCGGCATTAATAATATATATACTACCTCCGTTTCAGTTTACAAGTCCTACACGTATATCTAGGTTGTCAATTTTATCACCCTAATATAAACTATATAACATAAAAATTATACCTTTTGAAAGAAGAAACTCCAAAGTTTATGTTGGTATATTTTTTGTAATATAGACTTGTATTAGGTTGGTCAAATTGACGACCTAGGAATACGTGCACGCCCTGTAAATTGAGAGGTAGTACTTATTATATTTTTTTACGCTTCACGGCGAAGGATCATCATGATATGCCCATTTAATCACATTCATGCAAAGCGGTTATCGATGACAACAAGCAACAACTATCTGCCATCTATTTTTTCATGACAAAAGTGGAAACGGCAATACGCCTATTATTGTCCGTTACATCTCTGAAAGCTTCGTGCTGCAAATAATACAAAATATTTGCTTTTATCAACACGGTGTTGGATCCAGCCATACATAACATATATCAGAAGAAATGTTCGGTAACCTTACCACATCACATTTTTCTCACCATATATATTGCGACACAAATATGTTTATACACCCCCTAATACAGACTTATTGTGTTTTATACAGCAAAAGATAAGGAAAGCAAATGAAAAAAATATATAGTACAAAAGCAAGGATAGAAAACCAATTTCAATATATATACATACATAAAACCAACGCAATTAACCTCTCTGGCTTCTCCATCCGTCCTCCGTTTCTTCTCCTTCCCCCTTCCCTCGATTAATACGCAAATACTTATTTCTCTCTCTCTCTCATATTCAACTCCCTTCTTCCACCTCGTCGGCGTCCTCCTCTTCTTCGATCTCTCCTCCCATTTCAACGCTCAGGGGAGAGGCGGCGGGTAGAAAGTCCCTGCTTTTGCGCCCCCGCAGCATGTGGCGCTAGCTGCGCTGGGGCCCCACGCCATGCAGAGCGGGCCCGCATCGCCGGCCCCGCCGGAGGACACACCGATGGCGGCGGCGGCGGCGGTGGCTGAGGTGGAGGTGATGGAGGAGGCTGACGGGGAGCAGGTGAAGGAGGATGCTGTGAAGGTGGCGGAGGCGCAGGCGGATAGGGGAGTGAAGAGGGGGCGGGGGCGACCGCGGCGGCGGCCCGTGGCCGTGGAGGGGAGCGGGGTGGTGATGGTGAAGCGGGAGCAGCTCGCGCGCTGCATGACGTGCCAGCTCTGCCACCGCCTGCTCCGCAACGCCACCACCATCTCCGAGTGCCTTCACACATGTGAGTACCCCGCTCCACCGCTGCAACTAGTACGGCGCCGCCGCCGCCGGTAGCATCGAAGGCTTAAATCTTTACGAAGATTCCCGCGGTGTCGAGCATTGCGGCGGCGATTCGACGCGTTCTTGGGGCTCCGGATTCGGCCGTCGGCGACGTCGGTTTTGGTTGCGTCGAGCTCGCCATTCCCTGATCCGGGGATGCTGTATTGCCACCCCCTACATGGTTCTTGCATTGTTCATTGTTCTTGCGTGCGTCCGATTCTGGCGTTATGCTCGTGTCGCGGGTGCGCCTCTTGATTGCACGTCAATCTGGGGGACTCGTTCCTCGTGTTCGTTTCGTAACTTCCATGCTTGTAGATTCAATCTGCGGTTCAACGGATGGGTTTACGTAGATTTGTTATCGTTGTGCAAATCTGTCAACTGCTTTGGTGCGTATAATCTTGTTCAGATAGTTGTTTAGTTCCCCATTGCTACTATTCGTGATGTTATATTAACTTGCCGTGCTCTGGTCTGAGATAGCATCTAGCTCGAGTTCATGATTTATACTAATGCTGTAAGAGATTGGAATGATGATTTTAGCCTATTGCTTTGTTTTGCACGCGGGGTACTTGCAATGTTGGCCTGTAATTGGTGGAACAGTACACATTGCTTTGGGGTCCCCAATGTGGAATCACCGTTGTGTAAATATTTTCAAGCTATCTAATTATTATGCATGCATGAATTCAGTAATTGTAGTTGTTCATATCGTGTGTGCCCTTGAGATATTGTCAATCTTGATTTGTTTCTGGTGTTTGTAATTATTTCATTGTCACTTTGTTTAGATGTTAGGAGTGACATTGGTATCTCTTGGGCAGATGATTCAAGCTTTAAATCCTTGCAGTAAAATGATACATGAACCTGATCTATCACATAGTCACATCTATTGCTACAATGTTTCCTTTTACTTGATTTTGGTTAGGGTGTGATTATCATTTGAGCTCTGTCTCCTTTTTGTAAAATCTCTTCACCATTTTATCTAGCCAATTGTAGCTTTGTTCTAAAATAAGCTTCTTGGAAGACACCTCATTTTGATATATATCTGATACTAAAAAGTACAGTAGTTAGTTTATTAATGGCATTTTGGTAACTGGAGGAAAGATAGGTGGTTTTGATCTATTGCGCACCTCCTCCTAGTTTATTTATTTATTTTTCTTGTTTTTTTAGATTGGCATGTGTGGATGTTAAGTAAATAACAGTTCCAAATTGGCTGATAGAAATATTATCTCCATTTTAACTTCTGAAAAAAAAACACGCACATCTTGTTGCTTTGCTTAAATCTGTAGGACACAGGAGTTTACTACAATGTTTTCCTATCCAATTTTTGTTATAAAAACATTGTTAATGATATTTTTTGTCGATCAACCTCCTTTGTTTAATTGTAACAGTTTTGGGGAATTTTATGCTATATGGTCAAGGCTAGAGTCAGGTTTCATTCATTTGCATGCATGATTTTCTTCCATGTACAGACACTTCAGAGCATTCTTTGTGTTTTCTACAGAAAGGAATTTTCACGCTGCAGTTTCTTTACCCCTCTATAATGAAGCACCAATGCTATGAAATCCACACATCTTGAGTCCTCACTATTTCGAACTTTTTTCTTGGCATCATGCAGTTTGTAGAAAGTGTATCTATAAGAAGCTTAATGATGAAGAGTGTGACCATTGTCCAGTATGTAAAATTGATCTCGGCTGCACCCCAATTGAGAAGCTTAGGTATTCTTCTCCTGATCTTATATTTTTGGGTGGGAGACACTGTATGAAGTTAAACTTTTGTTCTGTTAGATTGTTTGCTTTATCAAATGTTCTTTTACGTCTTCTAGTGTCATAATACATGTTTATTTGCTCTGTCTTTTTTTTACTTCACTGCTAAGTTCTCTTGATTGATTACTGTTAGCATCTATTTCCATTGTATAAAAATATGTTAAGAGTTAAATTTTGATCTTAAATCATCAAACAGATAGTTGGAATGAACTACAGATTGAAGGTAGTCAATAGCAGTATAAACGATTTACCCAGCTTTCTGAATAAAGCTGGAATATATATATAAGCTTTCTGAGCATCCTTCTGGATTGTTACACGCCAATGAACTGTACACCTGCAATTTGGCGAACTATCTTATATGATGTTAGAAATATACTTCCGTCTAAGGTTCCTACTATGACAATGCATTGTGGAACAGAATATTCCACTAAGCTTGATATAAAAATTGCTTATAAATATATGTATCCACTGTTGACCTCGAGTGTTCTTCATATCTGGCAGCATTTTATGTTTTCAATAACTGACACCATTTTAAGTGTTACTAATACCAAAACTTTGCTGTCATTATACCTCTGTTTCAAGATCTTTTCTCAAGCATTTGTTCATGGAGAAAACCATTTATATTGATCTGTATACTGGCAAAATGTAACTCTTTCTGTAGTAATGAATTGCTTTTCGTCTAAAATACTAGTGCTGTTTGCATAGTTTATTTTTCTGGATTTGCTTTTTGTGAGGTCATTTTTAGATATATTTTTATAGAATTCTATAGTATGAGACCGAGTATGTAATGTTTACTGACTTTAAATTGAGTATCTGTTTCCCTTATTTTCCTGCTAGGATCGGGACTTTATCATGTAGCTCTTCTGAATTGGGGGATTTTATTATGGTGAATGCTATTTTACATTCTAAACTTGTGCCTTTTCTTCTATTCATTTTTGTTATTTTGATTTTAGGGCTGATCACAATAAACAAGACGTGAGGTCAAAAATTTTCCCATTGAAAAGAAATAAGATCGGTGCTAAAGAATCTCCAGTTACACTGCCTATTAAAAGGAAAGAGAGGTCTATCTCTTCATTGGTGGTTGACACACCTCGAATAACAACGGGTTTGACTGGGCGCCGAACAAGAGCCGTTACTAGGAAGGCTGCCGCTGCATTACGTGGCCTTGGTCCTATCCTTGATCCTGTAGAAAGGGATAATGGTAGCGCCAATAAGCATCCTGATAATTTAAGCTTGCTGGACAGCTTGAGCAAAGTGCCTCAAACAAGAAGAAAGGTAAAAAAACGGCTGTAGCATCCTGACTGAATAATGTGCTTTTTAACATTTTTTTTCTTACTTTGCTGTTGTGTTTTGCATGAGCTACGTATATTTAGTGCATCATGTCATCAGTAGCAGTGATTATTATTTGCAGGCATCATCAATTGCAGAAACGTCAAGTCATAACTCTAATAAAGATAAAGCAGGTGATGATAAGGACTTGGACAAGGCAGATCTATGGAAACCTCTAAACTGTCTTGTAGAGGCTGCAAGCAAAACAAAGTCCTTCAGGTCAAGTCCATCTGTTAAGGGAGATCAGCCCAATGGATCTCCTAGTAGTGAACATGCTAGCAAAGAGAAGCCCGTGGAGAATCTACGGAAGACCAGATTTCAAGATGACAAGAAAGATGCTCCACAGCCAGTAATGCTTAAAAAGAAAGGGACTGGCCGGACGAAGAATGCAACTTCTGTTGCTGCAGCTAGCCAGAAGGCCCAGAATAGTAGGGCACTGAACCCCGTATGGTTCTCATTGATTGCCTCGTTTGAGCAGTAAGTCAAGATTATAGTATCAGTTATCTTCAATTCAGTGAAAACATTATCTTAGGTGTCTCCCACCTCCCCTTTGATCTTCTGTCATTCAAATATTTTCAGGAAAGGTGTCCCACCCTTGCCACAGATACCTGCCCATTATTTGAGAATAAAGTAAGCTCATGTTCCTCAGCTCTGCTGCTGATGATCTTATCTATCACAATAGTTCTTTAAATCCACATTTTAAATGGATGCTCTTGGCACTTGGTTATTGAACTTATATGGTATCTTTCTAATGGAATAGCATGAAAACTGTAAAATACCAAGGAAAGAATGCTAATAACCTGGATAGAAGAAAACTATGTCCAGAGATACTATGCCATGGTCTTAGGCGATGGTACCATGCAAGTATGAATTCATTTGCAAAATCTTATTTAGTTTCAGTTTCAAAGTATGTATCCTTCCAGTGGGTGGAAATTGGTGATCAGTTCATAATTGTGGATTTTGTCTAGCTCATAGAAGGGGGCACATGGAAGGGGCTTAGATTTGGAGATAAGCATAGCTGCACATCTTGTTCCTTTATGGTCTTGTAGTAATGCAGTTGTCACAACTTATAAGCTTGTTAAGTTGTTCTTTGCCACCTGCTGATCACTTTAGTCCGTTTGTACAAAATGTGTAAGTAACTTGGCTGAGGAGTCAAGTGAGCTTCAAAATTTCTCCTGTAAATACGCACCTAACTTTTTTGGCATATATTAAAGTAAAATACAACAAAATAGAAAAGTCAACTTACATAGTTTGATTAGTCTCCCCCCTTGTAGGTGCGGTCACTTGAATTTTTATTGTTGCAATCATCAGTTGTTTATGTTATGTTGCATCTATACATCTTTCAGTTTTTTCGGTTGTGGCTAATGCATTTTCTAATGATAGAGATGGAAGTATAGCCGCATCATCCATCCAAAGGTATATTATGCAGAAGCTCAGTCTTGGAAGTGAGTCTGAGGTGAGACTTCTACCTTTGCTTAATGTTTTACGAGTTGTCCAAAACTATGAGCATTATTTGTAGAAGAACACACATTATTGTAAAGTGGAATCAGCGTAAATTTTGGCTTGCTCTTAAATTTAGAAGTTTCATCTTAGAAGTAGAAGTCCAAACTCACCTGATGTTTACCAGCATTTCTTATCACCTTACTGCTACTATAGCTATGCATCTAAGTTATTCTTCTCGAGTCCAGAACCACGGCTTGTGTGAACAGTACCTGATCTTGGTGTTTACAGGTTGAACTGAGCTGCTGCGGGCAGTCAATAAACCCCATACAACCGGTGCACAACCTGATGGATAGGTGGCTGAGGGTTGGCCCGTCGCGCCATTTGCAGACGTCGGTAGGCTCCTCTGGGGGAGAGTATGTGATGGTGATAACCTATGGGCGGCCGAAGTCTTGAGCGCACCATGTTGCGCCCGGCGATCTCCTGATGCGCCAGAAGGGTTGCGCCTTGCCCTGGGAAGGAAGAGGTCCTCGAAAGATAAAAGGGTTCTCTCTCCCAGTCGACATATACTGAAAAGAATGTGGCTGGCTCGTTCTGCAGCCAGCCCACCTTGTTGGTCTTGATCTGATGCTGTTGGATTCTCTTAGGGTTTATTCGATGTTCCCCTAGTTCGTTTTATACCCTTGTTATATACGGATGAAGTCTGTTGTTGTTCTAAACTTGGCGAAAGTTGACTTATGTTGAGGCTGGATAAAGTGATGGTATGTTTCAACCTTCGTCTGGAAGGGGTGAATGGTTGCAGTGCTCGGCTGCTTCCGGGCTGAAAGTTTCGTTCCAAAGGAGCGTCATGCCAATGGCTGATGGTCTGTTGGTTTAGTTTGATTCGTGCCTCGTCACTCCCACTGGAGTATTGTTCATTTGCAGTAATAGGTCTGATTTATATCTCGATTGGGAATCAGAAGCCAAAGAAATTTGAGTGCTGTTCTGCTCCTGGGTGCATATGCACCTGGTATGAACAGTAGTTTATTAAAAAAAAGTTAACACATTTTGGAAGTTTCTGATTTTTTTAGATAAACATTAATTTTCACGATCCGGCGCACGGTGAAGTTTCTAGATGGTGTTAATTTTCACATTAATTTTCACAGTAGTTTATAAGCTCTGGACGGTGAAGTTTCTGATTGGGCGCCCTCGAACTATAGATGAACGATCCCACGAATAGTCCCTCGATCGGAAGGTCGAAAGCACGGTCTTTCTACGAGTTGCAAGCATACGGTCTTCACGATCCGGCTGTACTTCACCGTCCAGAGCTTGTAGTAGCCGGAGAATTAGAGAGGAGATTAGAACCACACTGGACTTCTAATTATGATGATTAGAGAATCTAGATCTAACTCAAATTGATCAACTAGGATCAACTAGAAATAGAGAACTAGAGGATGCTCCAAAACTTGTGTATCAAAAGTGGCCAAAATCACTAGTATATATACGTTGGCGGAGAGGGGAGGGGACGCAACAAGGGGGGAAGGATGCCTTCCCCCTTGAGAAAGATCGT
>NC_041388.1:62467263-62492991 GCF_002162155.2 Triticum dicoccoides
GGGGGGGGGATGAATAGGCGCTTTAAAATAATTACGATTTAAGCTTGAACAAGTACGAAATAAACCTAACGGTTAATTTGCCAAGCACAAAATAATTACGGTGACAACCCTTGGGGGCGGTCACCGGTACCCGTCAAATTGCTCGGGGCGATCCTCACAACCTAATTGGAGACCCCGACGCTTGCGCGGAGCTTTACACCACAATGATTGAGCTCCAAACACCACCAACCGTCTAGGGCGCCCAAGCACCCAAGAGAAACAAGCTCAAGGGTACCAAGCACCCAAGAGTAATAAACTTCTCAACTTGTAACTTCCACGTATCACGTGGAGAACTTAAACCGATGCACCAAATGCAATGGCAAGGGCACACGGAGTGTCCAAGTCCTTCTCTCTCAAATCCCACCGAAACAACTAATGCTAGGGAGGAAAATGAGAGGAAGAACAAGAAGGAGAACACCAAGAACTCCAAGATCTAGATCCAAGGGGTTCCTCTCACAAAGAGGAGAAAGTGATTGGTGGAAATGTGGATCTAGATCTCCTCTCTCTTTTCCCTCAAAAAGTAGTAAGAATCCATGAAGGGATTGAGAGTTAGCAAGCTCAAAGAAGGTCAACAATGGGGGCAAAAACGAGCTCAAGAGATCAGGTTCAATGGGGAAGAAGACCCCCTTTTATAGGTGGGGGAAAATCTAACCGTTATGCTCACAGCCCGCACAGAGCGGTACTACCGCTCCAAGGAGCGGTACTACCGCTAGGGCGGTAGTACCCCTTTGAAAACAACAGCGAGGAGGCAAAAGGCCAGTAGAACCAACGGAGCGGTACTACCGCTCGTCCTCACGGTACTACCGCAAAGGGTAGCGGTACTACTGCTAGCGAGCGGTACTAAAAAAAATACATCCGGGCCTACCACCGCAGGACTTGGGACGAGTTTTTGGTCCGGAGCGGTACTACCGCTGTAGGAGCCGTGGTAGTACCGCTATGGAACGGTATTAAAAAATTACATCCGCTCCAATTCGCGGTAGTACCGCTGCAGCCTTTTCAGAACACCAAAACTGCCACAACTTTTGCAAACGGACTCCTAATTTGATGAAACCAAGTTTGTTGGAAAGCTAGCGACAAGGGCTAACACAATATTGAAAGAAATATCAATAAGAAGCAAATTAGAAAAGTCCCAAAAGAAAATGTGAGAACCCTTCCTCGGATAAGACCGGTAAAACCTCCAACACTGAAAACATCATAGAAGGCGCATGCAAACTCCGTTTTCGATGAACTCAATCTTTGTCATCAAGATGACCATAATCTCTAAGACTCACAAAGAGAACCAAACAAGAATCAAGAAACATGATGCAAGGATGCAATGGTTTGAGCTCTCGACGAATGATACGATCAAGCTACTCACTTGAGAGCCCCCCTTGATAGTACGGCTATCGATCCTATAACCCGGTCTCCCAACTACCACCATGAGACCGGTAAAATAGAAAATCTATCAAGGGCAAACCTTTGCCTTGCACACGATTGACTTGAGCTAGATGATGACGATCTTGTCCTCCTCAAGATGGACCACCTTTCTTGATTGCGTTGGGTTGATGGAGACTAGGTGATTGCTCCCCCATACTCCACTATGGGTGAGCCACTCTTCGTCACATCTTCACAAGTCCATTGACACCACAATGGATGGCAAGCTTCAAGCACTTGATCTCTTCGTGATTCTCCACTTGAACTTGCACACGTCAATCTTGATGACGATCACCACTTGATGTCATCCTTCCCATGGGTTGTATGATATCATCCTCTTGATGCAAGCCCATGGACACGTACCTAACCCCACATAGACTCTAACATAGACCATGGGTTAGTACACAAAGTGCAATGGACAATGCTTACCATACCATGGGATCACTTGATCCCTCTCGGTACATCTTCTACTCTTTGTGAGTTGATCAACTTGATTCACTCTTGACTTAGTCTTGATCAACCTTGAATCTTTCCAACTCTCTTCGTTTGGATGATGTCTGGAAGGTAAACATGAATGATCACACAATCTTCTTCTTCAAGACATGCTTGCAATAAGCTCAACACTCACATGACCAATCTTTGAATAATTCCTTAATAGCACCTTGGTCAACCCATAAACTCCTTGAAACCAACACATGGACTTCAAGAAATGCCTATGGAAAAATCCTTCAAATATTACTCAATGCAACCATTAGTCCATAGAGAATGTCATCAATTACCAAAACCACACATGGGGGCACCGCATGTCCTTTCAATCTCCCCCATTTTGGTAATTGATGACACTTTCAAGAGAGTTTATATAAGGAATTATTCATCACCATGCAATGCAACAACCAATAATGCATGCGTAGGAGATGCGTATGCTTAGGAACATACCAAAGCCAGAAGAGACAACTCTCTAAACTTCTCCACAAAACTCTCTTAAACTTCTCCCCCATTGGCATCGATTGACAAAATGGGCTAAAAGCTTAGAAGGCCAATATAAAATGTGTTCCTCCATAAATTGTGTATTTCTCAACAAGAGAGTGGAATGCAATACACATATCAACCGATAAATACTTGGAGGAAGACAAACTATATTGAGGCCCAAAGATTGCAAAAGGAATATATGCCACAAAGACATAATCAAAGAGAGAAACAAGCTATCAAAAGATACCAATTGAAGCAAGCTATCAAAAGATACCAATTGAACCAACTAGGCCAATGATCCTACGAGCCACATGAATAAAGGATATTATGATAAGAGCGGAGCAGTGTTCTAAAGAAACTGGAGAAGCTCCCCATGATTTTTGCACATCAAGAATTTTTGTATTTGGATACAAAGTGCACAAAATAGGATCATAGCTCCCCCAAAATCAATAGAAACTTACAAAAAGTGCAAGAGAGCATATAGGAAACTAAGCCTGGTACTTGCAACAAACACATGGTTGAGCAACAAGTAAGAGATGCAACTTAAGAGTGGGCTCAACCAAAAATATGTGTGTGAGTCAAGGCAATGCACTTGAGAAGACTAATGTACAGAAGAGCATTAAGCATCAATAAAGTCTTCAAAGAATGAGACACATGGTGCAAGGCCTATCATTCCCACACACAACTAGCAAATGGGTTCACAAGCTTACTAATAAGCATATAGAGAACCTATGCTTGTGACAACCCGCTGTGAAGATAGAAGATGAAAGGCGCATCAAGACGAGAGATGCCAATTAAGATGGCAAAAACCTCGTAAAGATAAGCAAGAGGAAAATAATCTTCACCACACAAGAGCGCATTAAGATGCAACGATAGAAGACACACACTCAAGGCAAAAGCTTTCACGGAGCCACCAAAGAAATAACATAAGAAAGACAAGGTGGACGTGAAAGAAAGGATATCATCTAGATATGCAACTTCTCTCAAGTGTATAAGATTCTAGGTGGACGAAATCATGATGATATATATATATCTACAAAGAAGGATGTACACCCGAAATAGTTACAACACGAAGGAACAAGATATCCAAAAGGAAGTCATACATATACCAATAAGATATTTGCTTGAGAGCATAGCACATGGCTAGATATGGTCTTATCGTATATAAATGAATTCCAACCACACGAACATCAAAGACATCACAACTAGCAACAAGACATCATTGTTGGGATGCTTTGAGAAAGGAAACAAGTATCACAAGAAAGAATGGATAACATGCCATGATACAACCTACACAAGGTTGATGCAAGAAATGTGTGCATGAAGTATATGAAGATACTTGTTACCGAGATAACATTGGAAGGATGTAGTAGATACCAATTGAAGGTACAAAGTAGTTCATTGATCATCCTAGCTTGACTCCAATAAGCACATGGTGACAACACCTTCCTTGTGAGTGAGCCGAGCATCCAATGCATCTCCACTTGTTCCTAGAACAACAACACAAACAAAATGGTACCAAAACTCATTGGGACCAAAGAGTTAGAGAACCAACAACACATAGGACAAACTCCACATAAATATGTGCATATAGATATGAAAATGAACTTCATGCACATCTCATCCAATTTGAGACTTGGTGGAGTTCCCCCTATATATTGGGTCAAAGAAAGAAAACATGCCAAAGAAACTACAAGAAGTAAATACGCATGCTCAAGACTTTCAAGAACTGAGACCAAAAGACAAAGAAATACCAAGCGAAGAAAAGATACCAAATGAATAAATCATCACTTGGAGGATATCCAAAAAGATACATCAAGGAATGAGATATCCATTGATACACTCAAAAAGAAAGATGTCAAACTCCCAAAAGAGAGGATGGTTCCAAACAAACCAAGTGCTCTACAAAGTTTCATGATGGCACAAAGTACCAAAAAGAAACGGTTTGCATTCCACCAACACACACTTGATAAGGATCACAAGGTGAGCGTTCTAAGAAGAATAGGATAGCTCCCCCAAGCATTGTGCATTATAGAGAATTTGCATTTGAATACAAAAAGCACAAGATGGGATCACCACTTTCACTATATCTATACAAACACTAGACAAGCTCAAGTAAATAACAAGATCCACAAGTGGTATGGAATACAATGGGAGTTGACACAATCCTAGGCAAGAGGTAGATCAAATAAAAGCAAAGGCCAATGTAAAGATGATCAATAATTTCTACCACACATAAGTGAGTACCAATTGTCAAAAGACAAGAAGTATTTGGAAATAATTCCCGGTGGTAGATAGCAAGGATATCCAACATCATCTTCACACCAAACAAAAAGCAAATTGCAACTTGTAGAGCTAACATGCCACCTAGGAACAAGATAATTTACAATATCAATTCTAGGTGATAATATCTCAAATGTACACATTTTCTAGGCTAGTAATATGCATATAGAATATTACTCCCCCATAATGTGATACCAATTGAAGATAAACAAGAGGCAAAAAAAACCGATCCAACAAGAGATAATTAATGGACAATTTAGAATTTGAATTTCTCATGAGAAGACATACCACATAGCGACTAGATAATCTTGAAATATCAATACTAGATGGTATTACTCATGTACACACATATATAGGATTGTGAGGTGCACAAAGCACATCACTCCCCCATAATGGGATATTCCATTAATCTCTCACAAGAGCCAACTAAGAAATGAACAAGATGCAAAAGGCTCAATGCATGACACACACATACATGATGTGCAAACCAACACACACATACTTGATTGCTCAAGATAATCAAGTTGGAAGCACAACATATACAAAAACATGCAAGGAACAAAACCAAACATGCAAAGGGGTAAGTAACTATCAATGTAAACACTTTAAGCACGAGTTACCACATGGAGGAACATTGGATAAAAGATAGAAACTTGATAATCCGAATGACTTGGCTTGAGACAATTAGAATGATGAAGTCCCCTTAATTCTTCATAAAGTAGCCAAGTCTCCAATGCCCTCCAACAACACCTATTGATCAAGTTTGAGCTAGTTGGTCCCCAACCAAGTTGGGTCCTAAGAGGTTAGTCACAATAGGCTTGGCTACCCAAATGGTTCTTTGCTTAAAACCACTTTGAGTACCAACAAACTTGGAAACCACATTGCCAACCTTATCCTTCCCAAGAGAATAGACATCATCAATAATAATTGGGTTGGATAAGTTACCACTAGTGCATGAAGAAGCGAGGTGACCTTTCTCACGACATAGGTAGCAACGTCTACTCTTCACTTTCTTCTCACTTGATTTCTCAACTTGAGAAGCATTAGCTTGAGTCTTCTTGGGAAGAGGCCTTTCTTCAACTTGAGGTTGAGCATGAGAATGCACTTGTAGCCGCTTCCCTTGTTGCTTGTCACTAATGGCCTTCTTCTTCAATGGGCAAGATCTAACATGAATCCCTTCAATTTTGCACTTGAAGCAAATAATCTTGGCTGAACTCTTGACTTGTTTTTGGCCCATCTTGTTGTTGCTCTTGGACTTCTTCTTCTTATTGGAGTTGAATCCAAGTCCACCTTTGTCATTGGGGGATTTTTGTACACTCAAGATATTGTTGAGTGTGGCATTCCCTTCATGACACTCTTCCAAATCTTTCTTCAAAGAAGTGACTTGGGCCTTGAGCTCTTTGATTTCCTCTACATGGTTAGTATCAACACAAGCACTAGAGGAAGTATAAGCTTCATACTTAGAGCAACAAGGCAAGGAAAGCAATTCATCACAAGATGTACCAATGTTATGCATGGATGAATCGCGAGGACTAGCACAAGGCAATATAGCATTTTGAATAAAAGTAGTGCTAGTATCCACATGGGGCTCACTAGATGTTACCTTAGCAAGCATGGCCTCATGAGCTAACTTTAGCACATGATGGGATACTAGAAGATCATCATGAGAGCTTGTGAGCTTTACATGATTTTCTTCCAACATCCCATAATTGCTAGATAGCAACTCAAGTTGAGCCCTTAGCTCAACATTATCCTTCAATATGGATGCTTCACAAGAGATAGAGTTAGTAGCACAAGCATCATCATTAGCAACAAGAGGAGAAGACAACTTGGCAAGCTCTTTTGAATATGAAGCCTTAAGTTGAGAATGAGACTCGGTGAGTTTGATGAGCTCACTCTTAATGACCCTTGAGCCATTTTCGAGGTGCTCAAAGTCCTCAAGGAGTTTAGCATGCGCAACTTCAAGCTCCTCATTTTTAGTTTCAAAATCATTGGCCACCTCAAGAGCTCTATCACGAGATTCCCTCACTCTTGATAATTCTAGAGCAAAAGTCTCCTCAAGAGATTCCTTGGTGGTTTGTTCAAGTTCAAGAGCTTAGAGAGGTCCGCAATCTCATTAGCGTAATCACGCTCATGACCTTGCATTTTCTCAATGGTGACCTCATGCTCCTCGAGATGAGATTCCAACTCCTTAATATATTTCTTTCCCTCAATGGCAATGGTCATAATTTCCGTGAAGTTGGAACGAGCAATTTTATTTTTATGAAGAGCTTTAAAAACCATTTCCCCCTTCATTTTTAAGGAGGCAACATTATCATTCTCTTCATCATAATCAACATCATCATCATTCTTGCCATCATCAATATTATCACAAGATATATTGGGATTCAAAGTGGGAGATACCTTTGAAGCCTTGGCCATAAGGCAAAAAGCAATAGATGATGATGTGGGATCCCTTGAAGCACCATTCAAGACCACATCTTGTTTCATGGAGTGTTGGGTTTCCTCTACATTGTTAGCACAACAACTCGAGGAAATACATGCATTTTTATCATGGCAACAAGACATAACAAGCATATCATCATGAGATTTAGTCAAGCAATTTGTACATGATATGCAAGGACTATCAACACAAGCATGTGAAAAATTTGGAGTGCTCGAAGTGCTAGAGTCCAAAGATGAAGCATCACAACAAGAAAGTGATGAAGGATTATCAAAACTAAGCCCACTATCATCATTGCAATGAACACCACTACTCACCATGTCATTACCTTGTGGCAAACCACATGTAGGTGAAGTAGAAGAAGTTGAGAACACAACACGTCCGGAGGTGGAGGGAGAACAATCATCCCCACAAAACTTGGACACGCCATATTTATCTTGAAGCTTTGTCCACAACTCATGAGCATCCCAGAAAGGCATGAGTTGAAATATAACTACATTGCTCAAAGCATAGAAAAGCACATTAGAAGCTTGAGCATTGAGATAAGAGTTTTTCTCATCCTCTAAAGATAATCTTTGGGGATCCTTTGGAGGAGAAAAACCCATATCTACAATTCGCTCTAAATTTGGGTCCATGACCCTAAAGAGATTAAGCACATGAATAACCCAAACATCAAAATTTGTGCCATTGAAACTAAGAGTGTCAGAGAATCCTAATCCCCTAGTCGACATCTTTACTCTCTAGGCGGTTAAGCCTGACAAAGAGAGACGAGGCTCTGATACCAACTAAAGGTCATGGATGTCGCCTAGAGGGGGGGGGGGGTGAATAGGCGCTTTAAAATAATTACGGTTTAGGCTTGAACAAATGCGGAATAAACCTAGCGGTTAATTTGCCAAGCACAAAACCTAAAACAACTAGGCTCACCTATGTGCACCAACAACTTATGCTAAGCAAGATAAACTACTAGGTGATAGAAAGATATATGACAAGAAACAATATGGCTATCACAAAGTAAAGTGCATAAGTAAAGAGCTCGGGTAAGAGATAACCGAGGCACACGGAGACGACGATGTATCCCGAAGTTAACACCCTTGTGGATGCTAATCTCCATTTGGAGCGGTGTGGAGGCACAATGCTCCCCAAGAAGCCACTAGGGCCACCGTAATCTCCTCACGCCCTAGCACAATGCAAGATGCCGTGATTCCACTAAGGGACCCTTGAGGGCGGTCACCGAACCCGTACAAATGTCAACCCTTGGGGGCGGTCACCAAACCCGTACACTTTGGCAACCCTTGGGGGCGGTCACCGGTACCCGTCAAATTGCTCGGGGCGATCTCCACAACCTAATTGGAGACCCCGACGCTTGCGTGGAGCTTTACACCATAATGATTGAGCTCCGAACACCACCAACCATCTAGGGCGCCCAAGCACCCAAGAGGAACAAGCTCAAGGGTACCAAGCACCCAAGAGTAATAAGCTTCTCAACTTGTAACTTCCACGTATCACGTGGAGAACTCAAACCGATGCACCAAATGCAATGGCAAGGGCACACGGAGTGCCTAAGTCCTTCTCTCTCAAATCCCGCCGAAGCAACTAATGCTATGGAGGAAAATGAGAGGAAGAACAAGAAGGAGAACACCAAGAACTCCAAGATCTAGATCCAAGGGGTTCCCCTCACAAAGAGGAGAAAGTGATTGGTGGAAATGTTCATCTAGATTTCCTCTCTCTTTTCCCTCAAAACTAGCAAGAATCCATGGAGGGATTGAGAGTTAGCAAGCTCAAAGAAGGTCAACAATGGGGGCAAAAACGAGCTCAAAAGATCAGGTTCAATGGGGAAGAAGATCCCCTTTTATAGGTGGGGAAAAATCCAATCGTTATGCTCACAGCCCGCACAGAGCGGTACTACCGCTCCAAGGAGCGGTACTACCGCTAGGGCGGTAGTACCCCTTTGAAAAACAACAACGAGGAGGCAAAAGGCCAGTAGAACCACCGGAGTGGTACTACCGCTCGTCCTCACGGTACTACCGCTAGGGATCGCGGTACTACCGCAAAGGGTAGCGGTACTACTGCTAGCGAGCGGTACTAAAAAAATACATCCGGGCCTACCACCGCAGGACTTGGGACGAGTTTTTGGTCCGGAGCGGTATTAAAAAATTACATCCGCTCCAATTCGCGGTAGTACCACTGCAGCCTTTTCAGAACACCAAAACTGCCACAACTTTTGCAAACGGACTCCGAATTTGATGAAACCAAGTTTGTTGGAAAGCTAGCGACAAGGGCTAACACAATCTTGAAAGAAATATCAATAAGAAGCAAATGAGAAAAGTCCCAAAAGAAAATGGTGAGAACCCTTCCTCGGATAAGACCGGTAAAACCTCCAACACCGAAAACATCATAGAAGACGCATGCAAACTCCATTTTTGATGAACTCAAGCTTGTCATAAAGATGACCATAAGCTCTAAGACTCACAAAGAGAACCAAACAAGAACCAAGAAACATGATGTAAGGATGCAATGGTTTGAGCTCTCGATGAACGATACGATCAAGCTACTCACTTGAGAGCCCCCCCCCCCTTGATAGTACGGCTATCGATCCTATAACCCGGTCTCCCAACTACCACCATGAGACCGGTAAAATAGAAAACCTATCAAGGGCAAACCTTTGCCTTGCACATGATCCACTTGAGCTAGATGATGACGATCTTGTCCTCCTCAAGATGGACCACCTTTCTTGATTGCGTTGGGTCGATGGAGACTAGATGATTGCTCCCCCATACTCCACTATGGGTGAGCCACTCTTCGGCACATCTTCACAAGTCCATTGACACCACAATGGATGGAAAGCTTCAAGCACTTGATCTCTTCGTGATTATCCACTTGAACTTGCACACGACAATCTTGATGACGATCACCACTTGATGTCATCCTTCCCATGGGTTGTATGATATCATCCTCTTGATGCAAGCCCATGGACACGTACCTAACCCCACATAGATTCTCACATAGACCATGGGTTAGTACACAAAGTGCAATGGACAATGCTTACCATACCATGGGATCACTTGATCCCTCCCGGTACATCTTCTACTCTTTGTGAGTTGATCAACTTGATTCACTCTTGACTTAGTCTTGATCAACCTTGAATCTTTCCAACTCTCTTCGTTTGGATGATGTCTAGAAGGTAAACATGAATGATCACACAATCTTCTTCTTCAAGACATGCTTGCAATAAGCTCAACACTTACATGACCAATCTTTGGATAATTCCTTAATAGCACCTTGGTCAACCCATAAACTCCTTGAAACCAACACATGGACTTCAAGAAATGCCTATGAAAAAATCCTTCAAATATAACTCAATGCAACCATTAGTCCATAGAGAATGTCATCAATTACCAAAACCATACATGGGGGCACCGCATGTCCTTTCACCTTGGCCGGCCAAGGAGGGGGAGTTTCTCTCCAATTCAGGAGAGCTACTAAGTAAAGAGAGCGCGTGTTAGGACCGAGAGTATATCGACCAGGGGGGTGGGTTGAATGGGAGTTTTAAATTTTCTTTCGAAAGCTTTGAAACTAATCCCACTCACAACAGCTAGTATCAAAGGAAATGAACTTAATCAGTCTTCTTTGTTAGAAGCATTTTCATCGATGAAAGCATTGACAACAGTACGAGCTTGATGAATCACAGGTTTAACTACGATGAGAGTAATGCAACATGCAAATGGATGTAGAGAATGAGACACATCATGGTATGCACTGATACAAATGCTATGGAAAGATTCTACAGATGAATTAATCCTAGGGACAAGATGATAACTAATGAATAAAGACGAAAACAATGAAATATGGTGAACACTAAAACACAAGTTGATAACAAACTGAATGAAATGATCGAACAAACTATCGGCACAGAGCACGAATATAAACTACTGAAGGAAATGCAGTAGAGAAAATAGAACCAGTGGTGCTCAATGGCGATAGAGAGATTTGGTAGACCAGTTCACCCTTCTGCCAAAGGGCTACATCTGGTTGGAGGGGTTGTGCTTAACACGGAAGATAAACTCTCTTCACCCTATTCTCCTTCAACGCATAGCTGATTAGACTCAGGTTGATTTCACTCATGGTAGATCCTTGTCAGCGATCTCCAAACCTTCGGTCGACCTTCACGAACCACAATCACTCTTGGTTGCTGAAGATCCGACTCGGTGAAGACAACAACTCTTCAACACTCGAAGCCAAAACCTATCCGTCTAGAGAGTGCACAACTCTCAAGAGTAATAGGTACAAGAACTTTCACTCAGAACTACTGTGATGCTAAACCACCGTCTAAGTTTGGGCTCTTGTTTTCTCTCTCGGTGGATCTTAAACTTAGATCACTCGGAGAGGGGTTGCTCAAATCAATCTTCTCAGAAATCTCCAACAGAGCAGCCAACGGACAATGCTGGAGCGGGGTGGCTATGTATAGCCGCAATCTTCCCTATTGGGAAAAGACCAAATTAGATATGGGTTCAAACAATGGCCGGATGGCACAATTCCAACGGTCGACAGTACCGTATCAAAAGCTTTGCTTCAGCTGAGGGAGTCTTGGATCCGGAGGTCTTCGGATAGCCGGACTATATCCTTTGGCCGGACTGTTGGACTATGCAGATACAAGATTGAAGACTTCGTCTCGTGTCCGGATGGGACTTTCCTTGGCGTGGGAGGCAAGCTTGGCAATACGGATATGTAGATCTCCTACCTTGTAACCGACTTTGTGTAACCCTAGCCCCCTCTGGTGCCTATATAAACCGGAGGGTTTAGTCTGTAGGACAAGAGACAATCATACCATAGGCTAGCTTCTAGGGTTTAGCCTCTACAATCTCGTGGTAGATCAACTCTTGTAATACTCATATCATCAATATCAATCAAGCAGGACGTAGGGTATTACCTCCATCAAGAGGGCCCGAACCTGGGTAAACATCGTGTCCCCTGCCTCCTGTTACCATCCGCCTTAGACGCATAGTTTGGAACCCCCTACCCGAGATCTTCCGGTTTTGACACCGACATTGGTGCTTCCATTGAGAGTTCCACTGTGCCGCCACCATAAGGCTCGATGGCCCCTTCGATCATCGGTAATGATGCGGTCCACGGTGAGGTTTTCCTCCCCGGACAAATCTTCGTATTCGGCGGCTTCGCACTGCGGGCCAATTCGCTTGGCCATCTGGAGCAGATCGAGAGCTACGCCCCTGGCCATCAGGTCAGGTTCGGAAACTTAAACTACACTGCCGACATCCGTGGAAACTTGATCTTCGACGGATTCGAGCCCATGTCAGGTGCGCCACACAATCATGACGAGCATGACGTAACTCTGCCGTCGGACAGTGTTCGGGGGATCGCATCTGCAACTACTCCGGCCTTCAATCCGGAGCAAATTGCGCCATCTGACGACGGAGGGATGGACACCGCCATGGAGGCCGCACTCTCAGTGGCGATGGAGCCGCATACTGACTTCACCCCTTACGAGAGCTGTGTTGCTGAACCACTGGATTCGTCTCCGTCCACGGACTCCGAGCCGCCTGCATCCGTGCCTGTCGAATCCGATTGGGCACCGATCATGGAATTCACCTCCGTGGATATCTTTCAGCACTCGCCTTTCGGCGATGTGCTAAATTCATTAAAGTCTCTCTCCTTGTCAGGAGAACCTTGGCCGAACTATGTCTGGCTAGAATGGGATGCGGACGACGAAGAAATTCGCTGCCCACCCACCACCCACTTAGTGGCCTCTGTCGATGATTTAACCGACATGCTCGATTTCGACTCCGCAGACATCGACGGCATGGACGACGATGCAGGAGAGGAACAGGAACTAGTGCCCACAGGGCACTGGACAACCACTTCATCACATGACATATACATGGTGGATACACCCAAAGAAACGATGACGAGGAATGGGAGGAGACAGCGGAGGACGACCCCTCCAAGAAGCAAACAAAGCGTCGGCATAGGCGCTGCTCCAAATCCCGCCTCGGCAAAAACAACGATAACAACGCAAGAGAAAATAACACTCCAGTCGACTCCAGAGGAAACGACGACCACATTGCCCCGGCGGCAGAGCATGATGAAGCTGCAAACGGCGAACATAGTATGGATCCGACGTCCGAACACGGCGATGCCGAGGATAAACCTCATCAAACCCCCTTTGGGGAGGAAAACAGTCCAAACGAAGATGCACACATCATCCCAGAAACGAACTTGGAGTAAGAGAACCTCCGCAGAAGGCTTATTGCCATAGCGAGGAGTCTGAAGAAGCAGAAGCAAAGGCTTACGGCCGAACAGAATACGCTCAATAGCAAGTGGAATAAAGTGCTCAACAACAAGAAAAGCATGGTGGAGGTTACCACACAAAGAGCTATCCAAAGCGTAAGCTATTATCCGAATTCAACGATGAGGCCTTAGAGCCCATACAGCCAAAAAATAAAACGGCCAACCGGCCGGATCAACCATCGTGTGACCGCGATAGAGCGGCTAACAAGGTCGCACATAAGTCAACACACGATCTACGTGAGGACTTGCGCCAAAAATCCAGTATGACCAGATCCATCTATGGATCTAGGAAGCGCGCTCTGGCACAAAATCAAAATTGAATACTACAATCGTCCGAACGCCATGAGACATCTAAATACAGGGGTGCCGCACACCCCCTATGTTTCACCGATGAGGTGCTGGATCACGAATTCCCAGAGGGATTCAAACCAGTGAACATAGAGGCGTACAACGGGACCACAGACCCTGGGGTCTGGATTGAGGACTTTATCCTCCATATCCATATGGCTCGTGGAGACGATCTCCATGCCATCAAATACTTGCCCCTCAAGCTTAAAGGACCAGCTCGGCACTAGCTGAAAAGCCTCTCCGAAAATTCAATTGGAAGTTGGGAGGAGCTCGAGGACGCTTTTCGGGCTAATTTCCTGTCACATCCTAGCTAGTCATGCATCAGAGTGTTGCATCATGTCTACCTTTCATCAGAAACTTGAATTGGGAAAGACAGAACCCCCAGCACCCCCTCTAGAATCAACTAAGGTTTACTAAAAATATCTTCAATGAACCTGAAATGCCCTTCTAAAAAGTTCACTCTCTTTGTCTTGGGTTAGAACCTCTGGCAAAATTGTTGCACAATTTTCTAGGTCAATAGAAGGTCATTGAATTAAATCATATGTAATTTGCATTTGGGCATTTGAATGCTAGTAAATATTTTAAATGCTCAAATAATTTTGAAAATAAGTGTGGGCTGTTGGAAATATTCTAAACAGAGCCTCTGATTATTTTTAGGATTTTTAGAAGTGCCTAGCTATTTTTAATAAAGCCACAAACCTACAGAAAAATAGAAAACAGAAATTAAAAGAGAGGGAGAGAACTTACCTGGACGCAGCCCATCAGCCGGCCCACCTGGCGGCCCAGCGCTATGCTGGCCCATGCCAGCCAGCTGCTTCGTCCCCGCCAGGCAGGCAGAGAGCTGATGCCGGCGAGCGCAAGCTCGCCATGGCGCCAGCAGCTTGCCGCTTCGCACGCCTGGACACCGGATAGGCTCCACGTCGCCGCCACGACCCCGTGGACACCTCACTCGCTCTCCCGCACCATGGCCTACGCACCTCCCACCGCACCACCGCCGTAGTCGCGCCCTCCGTCGTCCCCGCGCCAAGCCACCGTGTCCAGAAGCTCCGCTGCCCTCCACTCCTTCGAGCAACCCGAGCCCTGAGCGCTCGTTTGCCCCGCAGCCTCTGCAACAGCCTCGCCCGACTCCGCCATCGCCAGAGATCCTCTTCGTCGTCGCCACCGCATCAGCTCGTCCCCGACCGCGCTGTCCATTCCTACGTGACCGCCGTGAGCTCAGCTACTTACCCATCCTCTCCATTTGCCTTCTCGTGCACCGTAGCAACTGCATGAAGCTTCACCACACGCGCCACCGCCGAGCTCGTCGCCGACGTGTATCCGGCCAACCACCGGCCACACCACCGTGTCCAACACACTCACTGCACCCCCAGGAGGCCGTAGCACCCCTCTGCGCCCCCTACCATGCCTCCTAACGCCGTTTCCATGCACGCCCGAACTCCGGCCGCCGCCTGGCTCGACGTCGGCATCATCTTCGGCCACCCCCGCACACACCGCTTGCTCCACTCGTAGCGCGAGTTCACCAGCAGCATGTAGATGCCCTCCGCCGGCCATTTAGTCGCCGGAGGAGGAATCCCGACGCCCTCCGCCGCGTCTGTCCTCACCGGCGGCTTAACGCCGGCGGGTTTGACCCATTGACCTTGACTGGGTGGGCCCAGGTTGACTCCCCTGAGTCTATGACAAGTGGGCCCCCCCTCTGCTAATTAACCCAGATTAGTTTTAACTAAATTTAGTTAGTTTAAATAACTGCTGACACGCGGGACCCACTGGTCAGGTTGACCTGGATGTCCCCGTTGACCACTGACGTCACCCTGACGCACTGCTGACGCAATAACTATTTTCTGGATTTATTTTTATATAGAGAATTCCATAAATTGTTGCAAACTTTAAAAAATCATAGAAATTAATCTATAACTCCAAATGAAAAAATTTATATATGAATTTTGATCAGAAAAATTCAATCTATCCATTGGTAATGGTTTCATGCATGACAAAACAAGTTAACCTTGCTGTTTAAGCAAAATAAGATAATGCACTAATATGGCTATGTTAAATGAACTAACATTTGAATCTTTGATTCAAATGGGTTCATTCCTTTCTGTTTTAGCTTGAATTAGGCCAAGACACATTCATTTTGCCATGTCATAGCATGCATCATATTGCTGCATATTGTCATGTGTTGATTATGTTTGGTGTGTCTTTCGTGGTAGGTTCTGCCTCCGAGGATAACTCCGAATATCCGTCTGAAGGGCAGTACCCTACTACCACTACATCAGGCAAGCATCCCCATTGATCATATCGATACAATCCCATGTTCTCGCCTCTGCTCTCATTTACTCCATTAAGAGAACAACGTTTCAAACTGCTGTGTGCTACGGTAGTTGAACCCTTATCCTCTGCATGACCTGTCATTGCCACAGTAATTAGATGAAACCCACTAGCATGTGTAGGAGTTGATTGAGCCATGTATGTGTTTCCTACCTTGCTATGCCTGCTATGCTTAGAGTTGTGTCAGGTCTGGTTCATCTGGGTGATGGGCTAGAGTGAAATGATTATGTCGGTAATGTGAGGGATGTGTTGAACATGTTTTGGTAAAGGTATCGATGAGAGGCCATATAGGAGTACATGGTGGGTTGTTTCATTGAGGCCGTCCATAAGAACTGAGATCTATATGCGTGATTTAAGATTCAGCTACTACCACACACTGGGCCCTGAAATATGACCCCGCTCGACTTACTGACCCCTCTCATCTTCTGTCTAGGAGTTGCAACTAGTTTCTGGTGTTTGTAGGTTATGTGTTGGCGGTCGTGCGTAGCGCTGACCCTAGGGGTGGGCTATGATGCGGTAGATACACCATGGCACAGTGTACCGAGTCACCAGTTTGGTGTCTCGGCAACCCTGCACACATCGTTTGGGGCCGTTGAGGACACCCCGGCCAGATTTCCTTGCGGATGGAACCTGAATAGGCGATAAACCTGGACTAGAGACTTGTGCGGTTAGTCAGGTCGTGGTCTACACCCACGTCGGCTTACGCTTGAAGTCTGCCGAGCACATGTCGTGTGTAGACGCTAAGTGATGGAAACATGTGTGATGAAGTACACACCTAAAGGGTATAAAACTATTCGAATAGCCGCATCCGCGGTAAAGGACTACTTGGTTGCCTATACAGTTCACAGACAAGTTAATGGATACTACTAAAAGACTCAAGATAAGTGTGAGTACCGAGGATGGCGCTCTCGTAGGATGACGAGGGAGGATCCCCAGTGGAGTATTGTGTTGGTGATTAGTGCACTCGTGTGCGAAAACTATTTTACTAGTGGTGTCCCGTAGGATAGCTTAGCCAAGAGTCAAAGCTGGCTTGCTGCAATAACTCCACCACCTTCTTGAGAATGAGCATGTATAGTAGGTTCTGATGTAAGACTTGCTGAGTACCTTTGTACTCATGTTTGCTTAATTACTGTTTTCAGACGACAACACCACCCCCTCCGATGGGTTTTATGTAGATCTCGACATCGATGAGTGACTTGCCACCCAGGTGGTGATCCTGGCCATGGAGGGCCCTATGTAGATAGACAGGCTTCGAGAAGCCTTCTTTCTTTCTAGTGTCTGTACTCAGACTATTTGCTTCCGCATGTGCTTGTATGCTTGTATGACTTGAGTGTCGGGTCATGTGACCCCTACCTGTATGAACATGTTATGTATGGCTCTCTGGAGCCTTTAAATAAAGTACTTGAGTTGTAGAGTTTTGTTGTGATGCCATGTTGTATTTGCACATATCGAGCATATTGTGTGTATGATTGAAATGCTTGGTATGTGTGGGACCCGACAATCTAGTTGTTTATCCTTGGCAGCCTTTCTTATGGGGAAATGTAGTCTAGTGCTCCTCGAGCCATAGTAGTCTGCTACAGCCCAGTTCACCGGAGTCCTGCTAGCCCAGCACTACTGCTGAAGACACTTGACTGGCCGACATGTGATTCACTTCGTTCCTATGTCTGTCCCTTCGGGGAAATGTCACACGGTGACTTCCGGAGTCCTGCCTAGCCTGCTACAGCCTGGGTTCCCCGGAGTCCTGTTAGCCCAGTGCTACAGCCCGGATTCACACACTAATGACCGACATGCTCGATGTGATTCATGTATGCCTGTCTCCATAGGTCTGTGCCGCTTTGGGTTCACGACTAGCCATGTCGGCCCGGGTTCTCTGTCATATGGATGCTAGCGACACTATCATATACGTGAGCCAAAAGGCGCAAACGGTCCCGAGCCATGGTAAGGCGGCACCCGTGGGGATACCGTGCGTGAGGCCGCAATGTGATATGAGGTGTTACCGGCTAGATCGATGTGACTTGGAATCGGGGTCCTGACATTTCCAAGGGACCTATGTCCGACCTCCGGATGCAGACGATTTAAGTCATATAATTCAACAGCCCGGAGAGTCAGCCCGAAAGCTTTGGAACAGGTTTCTCACTAAGAAAAACCAAATCGTCGACTGTCCGGATGCCGAAGCCTTAGCAGCTTTCAAGCACAGCGTCCGAGACGAATGGCTCGCCAGACACCTCGGCCAAGAAAAACCGAGAACAATGGCAGCCCTGACAAGCCTCATGACCCGCTTTTGCGCGGGCAAAGATAACTGGTTATCCCGCAGTAGCACCAGCGACCCAAGCACATCCGAAGTCAGGGATGGCAATGGAAAACCACGACGGAGTAAAAACAAGCGTCGAAATAAAGAAGACAGCCCAGATGATACGACGGTTAACGCCGGATTCAGGGGCTCTCGACCAGGTCAGCAGAAGAAGCCTTTGAAAGGTAGCAGAGATGGACCGTCTAGCCTAAACAAGATTCTCGACAAACTATGTCAGATTCATGGCACCCCCGACAAACCTGCAAATCACACCCACAGAGAATGTTGGGTCTTCAAGCAGGTCGGTAAGCTAAATGCCGAACACAAGGGGGGAGGGGAGACACCAAGCGAAGACGAGGACGAACCTCGCCAGCAAAGCACTAGAGGACAAAAAAAATTCCCACCAGAGGTTAAAACAGTAAACATGATCCATGTGACGAAGAGGAGAAGCAAACATGCACTCTGAGACATATGCGCCATAGAGCCCGTCACCCCTAAGTTCAACCCCTGGTGGGCCTGCCCGATCACTTTTGATCACGGGGATCACGCGACAAGCATCCGGCATGAAGGATTGGCTGCCTTGGTGTTAGACCCAATAATAAACGGATACCACCTCACACGAGTCCTTATGGACAGCGGCAATGGTCTAAATCTGATATATCAGGACACGGTCCGCAAAATGGGGATAGACCCAACAAAAATAAGCCACAATAATACTACCTTCAAGGGAGTAATACCAGGCCCAGAGGCCTGCTATACGGGCTCTCTATTACTAGAGGTTGTATTCGGTTTGCCCGACAACTTCCGAAGCGAAAAGTTAACTTTCTACATCGTCCATTCCGAAGTGGCTATCAAGCACTACTCGGAAGAGCGGCTTTCGCTCATTTTAATGCAGTACCACATTACGCTTCTCTCAAGCTTAAGATGACCGGTCCACATGGCACCATCACAGTTAGTGGAAATATTGAGCGTTCTCTACGCGCGGAAGAATGTGCGGCGACCTTAACAGCCGAGCACTAGACGACCTCACCAACCAGAATAAATGACAGGTCATCAAGACCACATACACGGTTAGACGAGTCCGGCGCACCACTACATATACATGAGATTGGTTTGATGGTTAAACCCTCATCGACGGTACCAGGGGCTCCCCGCATGTAATCAGGGCTAGTTCTGCTCAACTTGACTTATTTTGAATTTCAATGGTTTATTGATAATAACCAATTTTCTGGCACGACAACTTTCACCTAAGTTCTTCTTTTTTACAGATGACAATCGTGCTACACCCGTCCAGGACACGGCACAACGGAGACACATGCGCAGACGTGCAGCAGGGACCCGCTCAAAGGTTTCTTTTCAGATTAAGACCCTGCGTAAACCTTTTTTACTGTCTCTTGTTGTTCACATCCTCCGGATACTCAATACCACCAAGAAGTATGCTGACGTTATTGGCATGTGGCCATGTCAGGATATTGCACATATCTGGACGCTCGAGGTTTATTATTAAGGGCACTGTTCAGCCCGACATATATTATAAAGACCTAATACCTTAGGGAGTGTTCGGGGTCGCGAGTTTGGCCTTATATGCATCAGCTCCGAATCATGTCTTTGGTCAAATGTTGGGTTTGCCCGGCTCCCGTGTTTTGCTACCTTACGCTCCACCCTATCGGCTAAGGCGGCACTGGGAGAACTACTGTGATTGTGCCCTGGTTCATCCGGATGAGCAGCTCAGTAGAGAAAGCCGAAAACTGACGGTCATGATATAGCACGAGACTGGTCAACCACTTGATGACTTAGCGGAATCTTCGGGATTCCTTCGCATTAACGAAGGGCCATTTCCTGGTCATGTATGTACGCGCCCCGTATTCAGACGAGCACGGAAGTACCAGGGGCTATATAGTAGTCCCACCGTCAAACTCCTATGGCTAAGTGAAAGTGTTAAAGCAATATTGTCCAATTGCCTCATTCGCTGCGCTACCACCTCCTTCATGGACCAAGACATCGGATCAAGTGTGAATACGCGTTTTTTGCGAACACCCCCACATTATATGCGTGGGGGCTGAAGCCGACGACTGCAATCTTTTAGGTTATATACACATATACATAAACGGCCGCACAGGAGGCATCATAATACTTTCAGGCAAAAGTATAAACAAAGCCTTCATAATTCAATAAAATATTGTTTTTACAATAGGAATACATGTCACTAGAACATAATATTCTTCGAGCACTGCGCCTCTATCGAACGAGCGCCTTCAAGGACCTCTTCAAAGTAGTGCTCGGCAGCCACTTGGCCCACGGCTGAACCTTGTTTGCAATAGTGGTGGCCTCCATCTCTGCCCAGTATGTCTTGACACGGGCAAGTGCCATCCGCGCACCCTCTATGCACGCCGACCTCTCCATAGCGTCGATATGTGGCACAACACCAAGGATTTGTTGTACTAAACTAAAGTAACTATTCGGCCTTGGCCCTTCCGGCCACAGATGATCCACAACAGACCTCATGGCAAGTCCGGACAACCTATGGAGCTCGGCCCACTCGGCCATTCGCTCATTCAACAGCAGCGGACGCACTGGAGCATGGAACTGTGACCAGAACAAATTTTCCACTTCACGATCTTTTTGATCCTTGAAGAACTCGGCCGCATTAGCAGCACTTGCTGCCAAATCCACGTATGAGTCTGTAGAACTCCATAGTTGATCAAGAGGAGCATACTTCGGATCTCCGAACTTAGTCTGCAACAAAAAGGGCTTGCTAGCCGCGATATCTGCAGCTTGACGCAGCTCCTCCTTCATCGCTCTGATTTTGGAGCGGGCTTCCTTGGCTGCTACCATGGCCTTCTCCAGGTCCGTCGCCTTCGCTCGGCTTTCTTTTTCAAGAAGCTGGTAACGGTCAGCGGCATCTGTCAACTCAACGGCCATCTTGGCTATTCTTTCCTTGCTCTGGCAATGCGCGGCCTGTTTGGCCCTCAGCTCTTCGACCTCCTTTAGAGCGGCCGCATCACTATTCCTTGCTTGTTCCTTGGCTCGGGCAAGTTCCGCCCGAATGGTCTCCACGATGGCAGCTCCATCTGCAGTCACAACATATTAAAGATACTGGCATCATGCTCCTCTTACTATGATTTTATCACCAGAGAAATCACTTACCCTGTGCCTCGTCAAGCCGCTTGTTGACAAGCACGATGTCAGCATTTGCCGCATCAAGCTGCCGCTTTAGCTCGGCGAACTCATCAGTCCGGCTAGCCACTGGACCTTGAGCCACCTGCACATCAAGGCGGTCTGGTTATTACCTGGGAATATGATCCTCTGTTTGCCGCCGTTTTCGACGGCAACCAGAGTCTCAGGGGCTACTATCTGCATAGGGCACACCTAATGTGTGCGGTACTGTCAAAAACATACACTATTTCACGTACCTTAAAGCCTTTCAGCAAACTCATAAAAGCTTCATGCAACCCGCTTTCGACGGATGAAATCCTTTCAATCACCATACCCATTAGCGTACGATGCACCTCTGAGATGGCCTCTTGCTCCAGAAGATCCTTCAGTGCGTCCGACTGCACACGGTACGATTACGGACTCTTTCTGTTGCTCTCTTTAGGAGCCGAATACTGAGGACTTCGGGTGGCCAAAGGATTACCCTCTAGCCTTGGCGGATCAGGAGAAACCCGCCGCGATGACACTTTAGGGTCGCCCGCCTCATGAGGCGGGGTGGCAGGGGGAGGTGTTTCGCTCTCCATCATCTCCGGAAGAAGATCCCCTGAAGACAAACTCTGTCAAGAAGGGCTACGATCCGAATTGCAAGATATATGCTTTGCTTATTATCTTCAGAAGTAATGTAAGATATTTTTACTATTAAGTACCTTTTCACTTACAGCTGGGTAGAGGGCTGATCCCCTTGTGGACACTGTGCGGCAAGGATACCCTCCGAGGCAGGACCCTCTGGCGAAGATTTCTTCCCCCATTTGGAAACCTTTGTTTTTGGGTCTTCAGAGGTGGTCCTCTTCCTTCCTTGGGGAGAGGGGATTTCAGATCCTTCTCCCTGGTTGTCCTCCTTCGCGGAGGCGCTAATTCCCCCGGTTCGGATGAATGATGTGTGAGGCCTGCTCTCAGCCTCTTTATTCCCCCCTTTATCTTCCCCTGAGAGCGCCTGACAAGGCGCCGGCTCGAGCATTCTGTCTAGCACTGGATTGGCCAAGCCTTCGGGAAGGGGGGCCGAACACCTGATCATCTTCGCCTTTGTTATCCAGTCCTGGTCAAAGAGCGACTTTTCATAATGATGTTATGATAAATAGAAAGACAACGTGTTCGGCCATGGGATTACTTACTTGGGTATCGGGGCGATTACAGCTCAGACCCGCATCCTCGGTGGTGTCCGGACACTCTATTTGGGGTCCGAAGAACAATTTGTACATCTCTTCGAGCGTCATGCCGAGGAAGTGCTGAATAGTTCACGGTCCTTCCGGGTTGAGTTCCCACATACGAAGGGGTCGACGTTTGTAAGGCTGGACTCGACGAACTAGCATGACTTGCATTACCTTGACCAGGCTGACATCTCTCTCAAGGAGATCTCAGATGCGACTCTGCAATATCGGCACATCATTTACTGCCCCCAGTTCAGCCCCTTATTGATCCATGACGTCAGCTGTGGTGGAGGGCCCGAGCGAAAGGCAGGGGCGGCTACCCACTTGGCACTTCGGGGAGCTGTGATATAAAACCACTCCCGTTGCCATAAACTGGACACCTCTGGGAAGGAGCCCTCTGGCCACGGAACATCAACAATTTTGCTTATTGCGGCACCTCCGCACTCTGGGTGACGCCCCTCGATCATCTTTGACTTCACATTGAAAGTCTTGAGCCACATGCCGAAGTGTGGGGTAATGCGAAGGAAGGCCTCACACATGACGATGAACGACGAGATGTGAAGGAGGCAATCTGGGGCCAGATCATGGAAATCCAGTCCATAATAGAACATGAGCCCCCTAACAAAGGGATCCAGAGCGAGGCCTAGCCCTCGGAGGAAGTGAGAGATGAACACAACACTCTCGTTGGGTTCGGGAGTGGGGATGACCTGCCCTCGGGCAGGCAGCCTGTGCGAGATTTTGGCGGTCAGATACCTGGCCTCTCTCAGTTTCTTGATGAGGAAGGCATCCACCGACCTTGGAGGTTGGATTCAGACATGGTTGAAGGTCTGAAGCGCCTGACCTGAGCCTTGGGTGTTGGAACTCGAGGCGGGGGAAGGATTCGATTGAGCACGAGAGGGAAAAAGGACAGGCCTCGGCTTCCTTGTAAAGACGATGAATATCAAGCGTCCTCCTCGTGGCCGTTTGGGACTTGCCTGAAGTCGAGGAGTCATACTAACAGACACGATTGGGTTACCCACGTCCGTATTGATGAGAATCCCGTAATAAGGGGGACACGATCTCTGCTTTGACAAGACGGGTCAAGAAAACCGCCTCGCAATATGTGCAGCGCTGGTTGAGAAAAATGGTTCGAATAAAGACCGGGCCATGGCATGATGTCATGCTATCAAAATGAGTCAGCAGATTAGATTTTTGGAAATATTATTCTCTCTACGGTGGTATGCAGAACTTGTTTTGCAGAGCCGGACACTATCCTTGTGTTCAAAATCTTCTATGAAGTATTCGGAGGAGGAACCCTCCTTGCACCGCCGAAGACAAAACTGCGCACCGGACTCATCGTCATTGAAGCCTGGTTCAGGGGCTACTGAGGGAGTCCTGGATCCGAGGGTCTCCGGATAGCCGGACTATATCCTTTGGCCGGACTGTTGGACTATGAAGATACAAGATTGAAGACTTCGTCCCGTGTCTGGATGGGACTTTCCTTAGCGTGGAAGGCAAGCTTGGCAATACGGATATGTAGATCTCCTCCCTTGTAACTGACTTTGTGTAACCCTAGCCCCCTTCGGTGCCTATATAAACCGGAGGGTTTAGTCTATAGGACAAGAGACAATCATACCATAGGCTAGCTTCTAGGGTTTAGCCTCTACGATCTCGTGGTAGATCAACTCTTGTAATACTCATATCATCAATATCAATCAAGCAGGACGTAGGGTATTACCTCCATCAACAGGGCCCGAACCTGGGTAAACATCGTGTCCCCTGCTTCCTGTTACCATCCGCCTTAGACGCACAGTTTGGGACCCCCTACCCGAGATATGCCGGTTTTGACACCGACATCAACATAAAACTTTCGAGGGGTCAATTTCTTGCATCTATCTTCTCGACTCATTGCTTCAACAATTATAGCTCGTTCTTCTCTACAACGCATATACACTTCGGTGAAGTTCCTCGAACTCAGCACCAGAGACAACATTATCTTCGGTTGTGTATGGACTTTTTCTCTTTGTATGCACTAGCAAACAAATCAGTCCATACCTGTTGCTGTCAACAATCTCCAAAACACAAGTTAGGTAGATATTGCACCAACCATCTCCTCCTTTTTGGACGATTGTTGGCAAAACAGATCACATCGAATGATATATAAAGAATGGAATGTAATGCGAAGAATAATGAAAGACGTGTTGGGAAACATAGCATGCAATTTCAAAAAATTTCCTACGCTCACGCAAGATCTATCTAGGAGATGCATAGCAACGAGAGAGGGAGAGTCTGTCTACATACCCTCGTAGACCGAAAGCGGAAGCGTTTGACAACACAGTTGATGTAGTCGAACTTCTTCTAGCTCCGATCGATCAAGCACCAAAAGTACGACACCTCCGAGTTCTACACATGTTCAGCGCGATGATCCAGCAAGGTGTCGAGGAAGTAGATGAGCTCCATTAGCACAACGGCGTGGTGACGGTGATGGTGAAGTGATTCTCGCAGGTCTTCGCCTAAGCACCACAAAACTATGACCGGGGGTGTAAACTGTGGAGGGGGGCGCCGCACACGGCTAACAATTCATGTTGTTCTAGGCGCCCCCCTCCTCATATATATAGGTGGGAGGGAGAGGGGCGAGGCTAAGGGGCACCCCAAGTGGGGACGAATCCCACTTGGGCTCCTGCCCTGGTTCGGCCCCCTTCCTTGTATATGCGCCAGGGGAAGGAAGAGGGAGGTGGCGCCTTCCTTTCCTTTCTCCCTTCAGGAGGGGAAGGAAGGAGGGACTTTCCCTCCACCCTTTCCTTTCCCTAGGGATGGCCGGCCTGATGGACGGGTGCACCAGCCCTTGTGGGCTGGTCTGTCCCTCCCTTGGCCCATAAGCCCATATCTTTGCTGGGGGGTGCCCGGAACCCCTTCTGGTGACCCTATATGTACCCGGTACCCTCCGGAACACTTCCGCTCTCCGAATACCATCG